>NC_034194.2:24828495-25115995 GCF_002021735.2 Oncorhynchus kisutch | reverse complement strand
TTGAGACAATGACTTATCAATGACCCAAGCCCAGCTCATTTAATCCCTACCATTGTGTCGCCGAGTTGTCATAATGCTTCAGAAAATGTACATTATCCCAGGGGCACTGGAAGATTCAATGTAAATACCCTAATTTATGACCCTCGTACTGCCTCTGCTGATCCATCAGCTATTGTATGCAGTAATCATGTGCCTATGAACCAGAGTGATGCTGTTAGCACTGAGGTGGTGAGCAGTGTAGGAAGTCCACTGTGTGCAGCTCCCCCTGCACTAATAAAAATAACCTGAGTATGTTTGCCCCTGCTAAGATTCCCAGTAAAGCAAGAAACTCTCTTAGATAATACCTTTGATGATACAGTGGTGGCAATACATGGTTATAAGATCTACCGAAAATACAGAAGAGCCAAAGGTGGAGGTGTGGCTGTTTATAATTTAAATATAATATTCCTGTGAAGTTTAGAGAGGATCTCATGTTAAATACTATTGAAGAAATATGGCTACAGGTACATCTGCCTCACATAATGCCCATTATTGTGGGAAGCTGCTGTAGACCACCAAGTGCTAACAGTCAGTATCTGGATAACATATGTGAAATGCTTGATGATGTATGTGATATCAACAGAGAGGTACACTTTCTGGGTGATTGAAATATTGACTGGCTTTCATCAGGCTGCCCACTCAATGAAAAGCTTCAAACTGTAACCACTGCCTGCAACCTGGTTCAGGTTGTCAATCAACCTACCAGGGTATTTACAAACAGTACAGGAATGAAATCAACAACATGTGTTGATCACAACTTTACTAACGCTGCAGAAATTAGTTTGAAAGCAGAATCCAAATGTGTAGTGATCAGGATTTAGTAGCCATATCTAGGAAAACCAAAGTTCCAAAGGCTGGGCCTAATATAGTGTATAAGAGGTCATACAGTACGTTTTGTAGTGATTCCTATGTTGTTGAACACCGAAACACCAAAAAGAAATTTTAAGCAAAAAGGCAAACTCAGCTCCATCATTCACTGAATCAGATGGCTCATTCATCACAAAACCCACTGATATTGCCAACTTCTTTAATGATTTTTTTCATTGGCAAGATGAGCAAATTTAGGCATGACATGCCAGTAACAAACGCTGACACTACACGGACAAGTATATCTGACCAAATTATGAAAGACAAGCATTGTAATTTTGAATTCCGTAAAGTGAGTGTGGAAAAGGTGAAAAAAATATGACAAGCCACTGTGTTCTGACAACTTGGATGGAAAATTACTGAGGATAATAGCGGACAATATTGCCACTCCTATTTGCCATATATTCAATTTAAGCCTACTTGAAAGTATGTGACCTCAGGTCTGGAGGGAAGAAAAAGTTGACATCAGACTTTCAGCACACTTATAGGGAAGGACATTCAACAAGCACAACACTTACACAATTGACTGATGATTGGCTGAGAGAAATTGATGACAAAAAGATTGTGGGGCTGTCTTGTTAGACTTCAGTGCAGCTTTTGACTGTCGATCATAGTCTGTTGCAGGAAAAACGTGCGTGACGTCACACCCCCGGCTATATTGTGGATAAAGAGCTATCTGTCTAACAGAACACAGAGGGTGTTCTTTAATAGAAGCCTCTCCAACATAATACTTTACTAACGACATGCCACTGTGTCTATGTATGCGAATGACTCAACACTATACACTACAGCGACTGAAATGACTGCAACACTTAACAAAGACCTGCAGTTATGTTCAGATTGGGTGGCAAGGAATAAGTTGGTCCTAAATATTTCAAAAACTAAAAGCATTGTATTTGGCACAAATATAATGTGGAAATTGAGGAGACTAAACTGCTTGTAGTAATCCTGGATTGTAAACTGTTATGGTCAAAACATGTTGATACAACAGTAGGTAGAATGGGGAGAAGTCTGTCCATAATAAAGCGCTGCTCTCCCTCCTTAATAACACTATCAACAAGGCAGGTCCAACAGACCCTAGTTTTGTCGCACCTGGACTACTGTTCAGTCGTGTGGTCAGGTGACACAAAGAGGGACTTCAAAAATTGCAAATTGCTCAGAACAGGGCAGCATGGCTTGTATTTCTGAGAGGTATTGATATGTTGAATGCACCAAGCTGTCTGTTTGAACTACTGGCACACCCATGCATACCCCACAAGACATGCCACCAGAGGTCCCCTCAAAGCCCCCAAGTCAGGACCAGACAACAGGAGGTGGACAGTACTACATATAGTCATGACTACATGGACCTCTATTCCACATCAGGTAAATCATGCCAGCAGTAAAATTAGATAAAAAACAGATAAAAATACACCTTATGGAACAGTGGGGACTGTGAAGCAACACACACAGACACAAGCATACAAACACATAATATTATACACACATGTACACATGGATTTTGTGTTACATATACAGTTGAAGTCTACATACACCTTAGCCAAATACATTTAAACTCAGTTTCTCACAATTCTCACAAATCAAACATTTATCGTGGAACTGGGATTCCTGGGAGTGCATTCTGATAAAGGTAAGTGAATATTTATAATATAACAGTATAACTTTAGACCGTCCCCTCGTCCCCCCATACCCGGGCGCGAACCAGGGACCCTCTGCACACATCAACAACAGTCACCCTTGAAGCATCGTTAACAATCGCTCCACAAAAGCCGCGGCCCTTGCAGAGCAAGGGGAACCACTACTTCAAGGTCTCAGAGCAAGTGACGTCACCGATTGAAACGCTAATAAGCGCACACTTCATAAATATGCACTTTATCGAACAAAACATTCATGTATTGTTTAACATGAAGTCCTACGAGTGTCATCAGATGAAGATGATCAAAGGTTAGGGATATAATTTTATCTCTATTTGTGCTTTTTGTGACTCCTCTCTTTGGGTGGAAAAATGGCTGTGTTTTTCTGGGAGTTGGTGGTGACCTAACAATCGTTTGTGGTGCTTTCGCTGTAAAGCATTTTTGAAATCAGACACTGTGGCTGGATTAATGAGAATTGTATCTTTAAAATGGTGTAAAATACTTGTATGCTTGAGGAATTCTTATTCGGAGATTTTAAAAAGTATATATATATTTGTCGCTCTGCACTTTCACTGGCTGTTGGCGAGGTGGGACACTACATCCCACATATCCCAGAGAGGTTAATGAGGAAACATTTATAGAACAATTATAGAATAAGGCCATAACGTAACAAAATGTAGAAAAAGGGAAGGGGTCTGAATACTTTCTGAATGCACTTTCTAGTCAATGATTCCAACACATGTAGGCTGTGGAAGAATCACACACAGCAAGCATGTACAGACACTTTAAGCCATCTCTCGTTCTCACAAAAACACACACACAAACACAGTCCCTCACACACACCGACCTCTCCAGAGCCCCCAGCCATATCAGGACTAAACTCATGTCAATCGAGTGACTGAACCTCAATGTCAAATTGCCCCACCAAGGCTTTGAGTGTGATGTGGTGTGATGTTGGCGTGTCAGAGAGAGGCTGATTCATGGTCATGCAATGGTATGCCTCATGCAAAGACAGGATGCTATAGAATTAAACCATATTTCAAGACAGATTGAAGCCTTAGGGAGGAGACAGAGCAAGAGAGAGAGAGAGAACATGCTCAGATGCAGGGCATGAACCAATGATTGAAGAGGTCAGTGCCTAAAGAGCCAATGAAATATTAAAAGGAGGAGGACACATGTTAGTGAACATCATATGTTCACTAACTGTACGATGGTACTATAAACACCATGGACAAGAGAGGGTAGGAGAAGAGGAGGACAGTGAGGGAGAGAGGCAAAGAGGTAGGAGAACATGAGAAGCAGAGAAGGGAGGAAGAGGGTAGGAGAGGAGTAGAAAGAAGGGGACGAGAGAGAACAAGTGCATAAGGGAGGAGAGGATAGGAAAGATAATGAAAGAGTGGAAAGAGGCAGCTGTGTTTGTGAGTACCGAAACTAATGTGTTTACTTTTCCTCTTAAGTCTGAGCTAATGGTATTGATCATGTATGTAGGGTACAGCCAGGTGCTGATGTGGGCCAGGTTCTCATCAAAAGATCTCCACCATAGACGGTAGTGCTGAGCCATTATTGCTTTTTGAGGTCGGTTCGGATTTGGTTTGATTCTTTTTTATAAATCACGGATTTCGATTTGTTTCGATTTTTTTTATTTTTTTAGAATTTTTTACATTAAATGCATTTTGAAATAATTACATTAAAATGATTAGAGCTTTTTAATGCAAATCCGAAAGACAAAATTGTGAACATTCAATTGCCAAATAATTAAAAATGTTCCATCGTCTCTGTCAGGTCCACAATGGGTAGACATCAATAGAAAAATAGGAAATTACTATCAAATAATATAATATTGACTTCCTGCCTTGAATTCTGGGGAAAGGCTGTGTGCTGATCAAGCTCTATGACAATTTCCGCCTAAATTAAACTTCACGAGTTAAAAGTACATATTAGACCTTCTAAATCGGACTGGCAACGAGTAAGGATAAATACTCAAGTGAAAGACGGCATCAAAGAGAAGATAATCCGCTATTTTCACCGTGTTTAAATCGCTCACCGAGCCCAACTCCACGAGGTGGTAGGGGCCACCATCACAGCCGAAACAGTGATGGTGGAGGTTCATCTCTCATGGCAGTTATTTCGACGAGAAACAGCCACCTCATTCGGCAAAATGCAAATTTCTATCGATGGCATGAAGGCTACTCACGAGAAAAATGATGAGCGGACGACCCACATTGAAAAGAAGAATGAGGAACATGACAAAGTTAATACAACAAGACCAGGCTATTAGCTACCTGATGGGCCAGGAGGAGGAGTTGCAAAAGAAGGGAGACATGTTGGGAAACTTCTTTTTCCAAAATCAGCTGCAAAAAGGGGGCAGAAAATGTCTACATTTGTGGACAAAACGCTGAGGGAGATCTTGGAAAAGCGAGAACCGCACCTGCAGCCCAGAGCGAAGGACACACAGAGGCCCAGCGCTATCGTCGTGTGCCTTCTCAACTTCGGAACCAAACAGGACATAATGCAGCTGTCGAGAACCAAGGGAAGACTATTCTACAAAGACAAACACATTTCTATCTTCAGTGACTGTTCTGCAGAGCTTTTGCGAGAAAAGAGAAACGATTACGACGGGATCAAGAGAGAACTGGCAGACAAAAACATCACATACTCTCTGATGTTCCCCGCGAAGCTGTGCGTCACCCATGAGAGCAAGACCCTGTACCTGATGCCGAGTCCTTCCTGCGCTCCATTGGGATTACACCACCTTCCAGATCCGAGGACAGGGTCAGGAAAAATATTCAGACTATGTGGCAAATTGTTGGGCCCAGAAGGAGTGAGAGAGAAGGACACATAAATCTACCGTGGAACACTGTCCAGTCCACATTGACTACTGAAGCGACCCCTTCTTCTTAAGGACTGGAAACTACCTGGATTTATGCTCATAACTGGGATCTTTTTGTTGGAACAATTCATCAATCTTTGACCTCCAGTTTAATTGAATGATAAGGTTAATCATTCAATCTGGAACCAACAGAATAGTCTGCTTTCCTCATTCCCAATTTCTCTTTTAGTAGACTATAGAGTAAAGATTATAAATGCTTTACGTTGTTTTTTATGGCAATTACATATAGGCTCTAAAAGTGTAGGTTGGTCAAAATATTAGCATAAAATGTGCTTTTGGATTAAGTTGAATTTCCAAGCATTGAACCCTTACTGTTTAGAACAGCCTGTTTAGAGGGAGAGAGATATCCTGCCCGCATATGATTGGATTATTTATCTTATTTTGGGATTCTGTTTTCTTATAGCCTAATATTATTTGAGTTGGGGAAACATTTGATAGGCTATGGAGCTATATTTCCTAGTTTATAACAGAGTGCAGTGAATGTCTCATCCATGCACGTCCGTTTATGGGCTCCTTACCTTTTTTTGTTTCTCATTGATTTTTGCATCCAGGCTACTCTTTAAATGATAGGTCGCTGAAGTAAAATTGTCTAGTGAAAATAATTAGGTGAGATATACTATAATATAGGCCGAAATATCACTTAGTTTCCACAATTGCCCCGCTACTGGGTCTTGTGAGGTACAAGGGGATGGGGACACTCTAATTTAGTTCACTGCAGCGAAAGGGGAGCTTTAATATGCGTCTTACATATAAAGCAGAGTATTCTACACGATTTGCCCGAAACAAATACTATACTCATGGAGACAAACCAGGGAAACTTCTTGCACTGCAACTTAAAGAGGATGCAGCTGAACGATGTATTCCCAATATCAGAACTGTGCAGGGCAAAGTTACTTCTTGTCCCAAAGAAATAAATAAGACGTTTGCTGAGTACTACGAGACCCTATATAAGAAACCTAAAGATGTTTCCTCTCCGGAGGACTTTCTCACACATTTGAAGCTGCCAGAGCTATCGTTTGAAGATAAGGAAATGATAGACGCTCCCATTACTGACTCAGAGATAGAAGCAGCCATCAGAAGCATGCAAAATGGGAAGTGTCCAGGTCCCGATGGGTTCCCCTGTGAGTTCTATAAAATGTTCAGTAACAAACTAATACCGCTGATCAGAGGGGTTCTTCATGGGGTTAAAGGGCGCCACTCAACATTATCAATTACTCTAAGACCCAACTCAAACAAACAGTTATATTATCTCTCGATGCTGAAAAGGCATTTGACCGCGTCGACCGGGTCTTTCTTTTTGCAACATTAAAGAAGTTTGGTTTTGGGGAGTGCTTTTTGAAATGGATAGAGCTGATAGATTCAAGTCCCAAATCATCTGTTAGAAGTAATGGGAATATGTTGCATTCCTTTTCGCTACAATGAGGAAACCGTCAAGGAGATTGTCTGTCACCACTGTTATTTGCCCCTAGTATAGAACCTCTGGCGGAAGCTATTAGAAGTGCCATAAACATTCATGGTCTGCAGGTGGGGCCAAATGAACACAAGATATCTCTATATGCAGACGATGTCATCCTATACATAAGAGGCTGAGACAAAGATTCCATATATATGGAATATGGTGAATATGGTGCTACATCAGGCTATAAAATGAACGTTGGTAAAACTATTGCTATGATGACATTTGGTGATGCACCCTCAAGTATTACACCCCCCCCCCGATTAGTAAAATCACTGAAGATCTAGACCGTTGGATGCCCCTCCCTATATCTCTAGCAGGTCGTGTTGCTTCAGTGAAAATGTTTTCAATGCTTCCTGTTAAAATCCCTGCTAAAACCTGTACTCGCCTAAATGCAGCAATAGGCACATTTTTATGGCAAAATAAAAAAGCTCTAATTAGTTGTAAAAAAAACTACAGCTGTTGAAAGAATTAGGTGGGCTTGGTATCCCTAACCTTAAATCATATTACTGGGTAGCACAACTTAATCACATAGCATCATGGATTCAACAACCAAAGGATTAGGTGGGCTTGGTATCCCTAACCTTACATCATATTACTGGGTAGCACAACTTAATCACATAGCATCATGGATTCAACAACCAAAGGATTAGGTGGGCTTGGTATCCCTAACCTTAAATCATATTACTGGGTAGCACAACTTAATCACATAGCATCATGGATTCAACAACCAAAGGATTAGGTGGGCTTGGTATCCCTAACCTTACATCATATTACTGGGTAGCACAACTTAATCACATAGCATCATGGATTCAACAACCAAAGGATTAGGTGGGCTTGGTATCCCTAACCTTAAATCATATTACTGGGTAGCACAACTTAATCACATAGCATCATGGATTCAACAACCAAAGGATTAGGTGGGCTTGGTATCCCTAACCTTAAATCATATTACTGGGTAGCACAACTTAATCACATAGCATCATGGATTCAACAACCAAAGGATTAGGTGGGCTTGGTATCCCTAACCTTAAATCATATTACTGGGTAGCACAACTTAATCACATAGCATCATGGATTCAACAACCAAAGGATTTGTCATGGCTTGAAATTGAGAGTCAATATTGTGATTTGCCTTTACATTGTATTGTCTTTATAGCAGATCCTATTTCTATTGACAGGATTAAACAAACCCCAATTGTTACTCTTACATTGAAGACATGGAGAGAGGTTCAACGCCAATATAAACTGAAAAATGGCATTTCTAGACACTCGCCTATATTTCATAACCCAGCCTTTCTCCCTGCTACTATGTCCCAAGGATTTGGAGAATGGGAAGAGAGGGGGCTTTACATTTTTTAAATCATTTAAATAAATCCAGGAGGAATTCATTACATCCCAAACCATTTTTTATAGGTACCTTCAAGTATTAGGCAATTAATTGTTAAAAAAGGACCGTTACAAAAACATTACTGAGACGATTACGCCTATTAACGAGATGATTGAATCACTTTATCAAGGGGAAAACATTGGAACCATTTCACATTTTTTGCACAATATCCTTAACATGCAAATATTACCTTAGATAATTAGATAATCTTAGGAACTCATGGCAGGTTGAATTACAGGATCAGATATCAGAGGAGAACAGGGGACTGAGGGAACATGTGGAGACACTATATAAAGCCACTACATGTAACCAAACAAGGGAGTTTCAATTCAAAGTACTACATAGTTTTTTCATGAGCCCTGATAATCTTTTCATTTTTTATTTTACCTTTATTTAACTAGGCAAGTCAGTTAAGAACAAATTCTTATTTTCAATGACAACCTAGGATCAGTGGGTTAACTGCCTGTTCAAGGGCAGAACGACAGATTTGTACCTTGTCAGCTCGGGGGTTTGAACTTGCAACCTTCCGGTTACTAGTCCAACGCTCTAACCACTAGGCTACCCTGCCGGGAAAAGGGAAAAAGTCATATCAGCTACGTGTCCAAGGCTAGGTGTGGACAAATATGTACTTTATCACAGGTATTTTGGCAATGTCTGAAAATCCAGTCTTTTTGGTTTGAAATTCTCCATGTTATTCAGGACATCACAGGCATTAATATTCAACCAGACCCATGTCATCTCCTAGGTATTGTTCCTGTGGATACACTCTAATACTCTTCACTTAAATTGATAGAGCATCTTTCAGCAGCAGCAAGGAAAAGTGTAACAAAACGTTGGAAAAATGAACATGCACCTTCAAAAGATATGTGGTGAGGTCTATGTGGGGAACTGACATTGAGAGAATTACATCAACCTTGGAACATAGACAGGTATGAAGGTGTCTAGTCAGAGTTCCTGTCATATCGTACAGGTCTTACTATGTCATTTATGGGCTTTTTGTTTGTTTCTGTTGTTTTTGTGTGACTTAATCCAAATTGTATACTTATTCAGACTCTTGAAATATTTGCTCTATACAGCCAAAATGTACCCTTAACATGTGAATGTAACGCCGCTCCTTAGTAAAGACAGTAAATATATGTTGTGTATGTATGGTACATGTTCTTTATGTGCTCTTTAATAAAAAGTCATGTTTAAAAAAATGAATAAGTGCCTTCGAAATTTTTTTTTTTTAAGATACAAAAAAAGAAGAAATATATTTTTTCAGTTGTGTACATTATTTACTTTTATTGGATGACTTTATCATTTTTCATTCCTTAAAGTCATCATCTCATCTCTGCTCAGACTGTAGTCGACAACCATCTAATGTTATGGCTGTTCTCCTCAGTCCTCAGTCATCCTAGACTAGCCTGCTTAAGTATACTGCAGAGCTGTCTGAAAATCCTTTTACTAATGATTCAAAGTAAATAAGGCATCATTTCACAAACTGTCTCTATCGCTCTCTCTCGTCGTTGTGTTGTGTTCACTCCTCTCTAATGCAGCGGCGTATGTGGACTGTGTGTTTCTAACCTAATGTGGCCGGCGTATGTGGACTGTGTGTTTCTAACCTAATGTGGCGGCGTATGTGGACTGTGTGTTTCTAACCTAATGTGGCGGCGTATGTGGACTGTGTGTTTCTAACCTAATGTGGCGGCGTATGTGGACTGTGTGTTTCTAACCTAATGTGGCAGCGTATGTGGACTGTGTGTTTCTAACCTAATGTGGCGGCGTATGTGGACTGTGTGTTTCTAACCTAATGTGGCCGGCGTATGTGGACTGTGTGTTTCTAACCTAATGTGGCGGCGTATGTGGACTGTGTGTTTCTAACCTAATGTGGCGGCGTATGTGGACTGTGTGTTTCTAACCTAATGTGGCCGGCGTATGTGGACTGTGTGTTTCTAACCTAATGTGGCGGCGTATGTGGACTGTGTGTTTCTAACCTAATGTGGCGGCGTATGTGGACTGTGTGTTTCTAACCTAATGTGGCGGCGTATGTGGACTGTGTGTTTCTAACCTAATGTGGCGGCGTATGTGGACTGTGTGTTTCTAACATAATGTGGCGGCGTATGTGGACTGTGTGTTTCTAACCTAATGTGGCGGCGTATGTGGACTGTGTGTTTCTAACCTAATGTGGCGGCGTATTTGGACTGTGTGATTCTAACCTAATGTGGCCGGCGTATGTGGACTGTGTGTTTCTAACCTAATGTGGCCGGCGTAAAAGTGTATCTCTGTCTGAGATGGAAAAGAACAGACACAATGGGTTATGGTCAATGTAGTTGAGTACCACTTTTCGGCACTGAACTAGGTTGAATATTTGCTTAATGAAAACTACCTCCCTTCAGCCTAGCGTCCCATATAGTTCTTCATTTCTCTAGTGAAACGTTGCGTTGGGCTCACAAAACACACAGAACTAAATGGACTTCAACTCATTCAACCGGCGTCGGTAAATTAGTTGTTTACTAGCCCCCCTCCAAAAATATACGCTACCGTTCAAAAGCTTGGGGTCAAAATAACATCAAATTGATCAGCAATACAGTGTAGACATTGCTAGTCATTTACAACATTAACAATGTCTACACTGTATTTCTGATCAATTTGATGTTACTTTAATGGACAAGAAATGTGCTTTTCTTTCAAAAACAAGGGCATTTCTAGGTGACCCCAAACGTTTGAACAGCACTGTACATTTTGGTTAATCGCTCAGCACTAATATAGGAGGGATTATTAATCACACACACACACACACACACACACACACACACACACACACACACACACACACACACACACACACACACACACACACACACTCTCTCTCTCCTGTGCTGACTCATAGCCCATAGAGTAATGTTGCCTGCCTGTGTGTACAGCAGCAGATATCAACAGGGTGGCAAGCAGGCAGGGACTGTATTCTAAGCTAGTTTCCTGGGACATCACAAGCCAGGAATAGAAGGAATAGAAAAATGATTTTCCCTCTTTTTTTCACTTGTTTGTTTCCTGGAACTCACCCTGGCAGAGAGTGAAGAGAGAGAGGAGAACATTACCACTCCCTTGGGCCGTGGCGGTCATTACATTTTGTCAGCAATTTATTGTCATGCAAAAGTCTGCCGGTCTCACGGTAATTGACCGTTAATTAACAAACACGTTTAGCATCTCCAGGCCTCCACACATACAAGCTGCTGATCTGCGCCTTGGGAACATCTACATTTAAAAAGTCTAATAAATCATTTTAATATACACCATCACAATAACTCCATTATTTATTTTAATCAGGTCTAAAAAAACATGCTATGAAGAAAATGTATTTTAGAAGAACAGAATATGAGTTGGCCTAAGGATATGTTTCCCATTACAGAGTGAGTGCGCATATGAAGAGGCTATATTAAGTGGAAAAGTGATCACTTGAAGCAGGTCCTATATGGCAGATTTAGAGTTATTTGGCAACTTTATTTGTGAATGAAACAAACCTTAGAATGTCTTAGAATTCAAAACATATATGGGCTGCATGGAGCGACTATCTGCTATTGATTTGAGAAAGAAGCAGAACAAGCTTGTGTTCTGTTCCTTGCCTCGGGCTGCACAGCTGTTCTCTCATCAACTGATTTTCACCCATCAGACTATTCTCAATTTAACCTCGTCTTTACTAATATATAAAATGTGTTTTGATTTAGAATGGTCCATGATTAAATGGTTAGGAACAGGGGGAGGGGAAAAAGACATCTGTATGCACTCCAATAGGGATTGGAGGACTCTGGCTTTCCCGCCGGTCTGGTAGGCTACTTCAGTTTTATAGCGGAGCATAATATGACCAGCTGAGAAATAAATACAACACCACTTATTTCACTGCACGCATCAACCACTGTTTGAGGAGTATGCTCTCGCTGCCAGAAAGGTGATGTTCCGCCCAAACTCTATGCCATGGGCTCTCCAACCCTGTTCCTGCAGCTACCCAGTAGTTAATTTGGGAAACTAATTGAAATATGCTCAATTAATTATGAAAATGTTTTTAAAAAATCCTATTACTAGGCTGTTCAAAATCAAATACAAATTGTAGACTAACTGTAAGCCGCCCTGCACAATCAATGAATCAACAGCATGGTCTAAGGCTATACGTTCTGTCCAGACTCATGGATATACATGTTGGAGCGTAGCGTAAGGTAACCAGTCCATCTAGTGTGCATAATAATACACTACCAACACATGTCCAGGGGGCATAAAAGGAGATTAGCGTGACTCAACGGTCACGTGGAATTTTACTGCGGACATGACTCATGACTTCCGGTGTGTAGGTAATAGTGTCACCGCAACAGCCCTAGTGATAAATCATTGTTGTCAAACTCCTGCCCAAAATGGATAATGGAACGAGAATACCCGGTGGAACCAGAAATGGGTCCTCCCAAAATATGACCAATGACCACCTGCCAGTCCTTCACCATAAGAGAGACCAGGAAAACAAAGGCAATAAATAAACATAGGACATTTTTTTAAATATATGTTACATTTTTACCTTTATTTAACTCGGCAAATCAGTTTAGAACAAATTCTTATTTACAATGACGGCCTGATGGGTTAACTGCCTTGTTCAGGGTTCAGAACGACAGATCGTTACCTTGTCAGCTCGGTTACTGGCCCAACACTCTAACCACTAGGCTACCTGCCGCCCCGAAAAACAGTGTGTGTGTGTGTCTAATCTCTGTAAAATCTACTACTGCTTTCATCCATTCCAACAATACAGTTTGCCATCACTTTGACTCCTCATTGCTTCTGATTTAGACTAAATCCCTAATGCAGTATAATATGTTCAGCTGGACTACAGTAATGGACATTACTACTGGACCCTCACTGAGGTAAAAGCCTTCACATACTGTAGAGTGAGGGGAAGAGGAGGAGCAGGGCAGTGTACTCTCTCTCTCCGTCTCAGTCTCTCTCTGTCTTTATGTCCTGCCTTCAGAACGCCCATCTTTCTATTTATCTAGAAAGTCCATTATAAACTGGGTGGTTCGAGCCCTGAATGCTGATTGGCTGACAGGCGTGGTATATCAGACCGTATACCACGGGTATGACAAACATTTATTTTTACTGCTCTAATTATGTTGGTAACCAGTTTATAATCACAATAGGGCACCTCGGGTGTTTGTGGTATATGGCAAATATACCACGGCTAAGGGCTGTATCCAGGCACTCGTCGTGTGTTGTGTCATGCGTAAGAACAGCCCTTAGCTGTGGTATTTTGGCCATATACCACAAACACCCGAGGTGCCCTATTGTGATTATAAACTGGTTACCAACATAATTAGAGCAGTAAAAATAAATGTTTGTCATACCCGTGGTATACGGTCTGATATACCACGCCTGTCAGCCAATCAGCATTCAGGGCTCGAACCACCCAGTTTATAATGGACTTTCTAGATAAATAGAAAGATAATTAAGCCCTCATTGCTTAATTATATCGCTGTGTTTGTCTCTCTCAAGACACACTCTGTCTTTGTCATGTCCCTTCCATGCCTCTCGCTCACATTCTGTCTTCATACTCTCCTGATCTTCCTCATTCTCAGGAAACCAGACCCATCCATACAGCTCAGTGCATGCACTGTATGTTAGGTATACTAGCAGAGAGAAGGACTGAGGGGTGGATGAGACCGCTGAGTGCTCTACTTGAAACAAAACACTCAGCCATTAGTATGAGCCTGGGCCAAGAGGCTTAATGCAACCTCACAGTCTTCTGTTCTACTGGACAGATAATAGCCATTACTGCCTCAATGGGAGGGAGGAACATCAAGACAAATGTTGAGGTTCGGTGAAACAGTGTGTAGGGAAAATTTGAATGTTTGTGCTATTTTTAGAACTATTAATATTCTTAGAACTCACTTCTGTGTTCTATTCATATGCTGTTCTATAAACCCATTTCTGTGTTCTATTCATATGCTGTTCCATAAACCAATTTCTGTGTTCATGCAAATGGCTGACTGTAAAAATCCTCACTATCAGCAGCTGCAATTTGACAGTATGCCCAGACTGTGTTTTGAGAACGAAAGACCGTGTTTTGAGAACAAATGAAAGAGATCTCCGTTTCAAGGTCTCAGCTTAGAGAGAAGAAGCCTCGTGAGGTATTGGTATGTCACATGTTATGAACCAGTATTGGTCAGTCACATGAATGAAACAAAATGGTAATGATTAATTAATTATGCTAAATCTTGCAAGTATAATTTGTTTGTGTATAGCTGTATATAAGACAACTGGTGGGACAGCCCCAGCAGAGTTTTCTAACAGACATGTGTACTATGGTGCATTGAGTTGGTTGGAACCTCTCCAGCGCGCTGACAATTAAACAATGATTCATTTAAGATTGACTTTGAGTGTCAATGTTAAAAATTTCCACGACAAGTGCAAGTAAACGACAGACGGCGCTTGGAGGAGAAATAGCAGGAGAAAATAGGATGTAGCTGTTTTTGAAAATCTATAGAAGATAAGAGCATGATAATGGCTTTAACATGAGCCGTTCTGAATTAGACCCTGTTCTCTCGGTTTCTCTCCCAACGAACACAGGCTCTCATCCTGCTTTCAGCAATGAGGGAAATAAACATATGCATTTAGCATGTGTATGGGCCACTAGCTACCATTACCATTAATGTACTGTATACAATAGAACCTATCATACAAGCTCTTCATAATGTATGAAAGATACCTGTATGTGAATGAATACATTCCTTTACTACTCGTTGAAATATCAAGCATTCAATTCCATTTACATTCTCTCCATATCACTTCATTATTTTCATCTCACTCCATTCTGATTAGAGTCGACCGATTAATCGGAATGGCAGATTAATTAGGGACGATTTCAAGTTTTCATAACAAATCGGTATTTTTGGGCGCCGATTTCCGATATTTTTTTTTTTAAATGAATACATTTTATTTAACTAGGCAAATCAGTTAAGAACACATTCTTATTTTCAATGACTGCCTAGGAACTGTGGGTTAGGGTTACACGAATGCAGTAGGAGCCAAGGTAAGTTGCTAGCTAGCATTAAACTTATATTATAAAAAACAATCAATCATAATCACTAGTTATAACTACTAATCCAGTTTAGCAGGCAATATTAACCAGGTGAAATTGTGTCATTTCTCTTGCGTTCATTGCACGCAGAGTCAGGGTATATGAAACAGTTTGGGCTGCCTGGCTCATTGCGAACTAATTTGCCAGATTTTTACGTAATTATGACATACATTGAAGGTTGTGCAATGTAACAAGAATATTTAGACTTAGGGATGCCACCCACTAGATAAAATACCGAACGGTTCCGTATTTCACTGAAATAATAAACGTTTTGTTTTCGAAATGATAGTTTCCGGATTCGATCATATTAATGAGCAAAGGCTCGTATTTCTGTGTGTTATTATGTTATAACTAAGTCTGATTTGATAGAGAAGTCTGACTGAGAAGCAGCAGGCCCGTAATCATTCATTCAAACAGCACTTTCGTGCGTTTTGCCAGCAGCTCTTCACAAGCACAGCGCTGTTTATGACTTCAAGCCTATCAGCCTAATGGCTGGTGTAACCAATGTGAAGTGGCTAGCTAGTTAGCTGGGTGTGCGCTAATACGGTTTCAAACGTCACTCGCTTTTAGATTTGGAGTAGTTATTCCCCTTACGCTGCAAGGGCCGCGGATTTTGTGGAGCGATGGGTAACGATGCTTCGAGTGTGGCTGTTGTCGATGTGTTCCTGGTTCGAGCCCAGGTAGGGGCGAGGAGGGGGACGGAAGCTATACTGTTACACTAGCAATACTATAGTGCCTATAAGAACATCCAATAGTCAAAGGTATATGAAATACAAATGGTATAGAGAGAAATAGTCCTATAAATACGATATTAACTATGACCTAAAACCTCTTACCTGGGAATATTGAAGACTCATGTTAAAAGGAACCACCAACTTTCATATGTTCTCATGTTCTGAGCAAGGAACTTAAACGTTAGCTTTTTTACATGGCACATATTACTTTCTTCTCCAACACTTTGTTTTTGCATTATTTAAACCAAATTGAACATGTTTCATTATTTATTTGAGGCTAAATTGATTTTATTGATGTTTTATATTAAATTAAAATAAGTGTTAATTCAGTATTGTTGTAATTGTCATTATTACAAATAAAATAAAATTAAAAAATAGTCTGATTAATCTGTATCGGCTTTTTTGGTCCTCCAATAATTGGTATCCGTATCCGCGTTGAAAAATCATAATCGTCCGACCTCTAATTCTAATACCATACATCTATGACTGGAGTGATGGTTCAAATCAAAGATTAATTTTCAGTTATTTGAGCCATTCATTTTGAAATACCGGAAGATCAGGTGATTTACCATTGATGTGGGTAATGGTCTAGGTTTCCAGTTATTGTCCTTGGGGCTTTTTGAGGGTTGCTAAATTAATTCAAATTAGCCGAACTTATGAATTTGTTACCATATAATTTCCTCTCACAATTCATCACTTTGTCGGCCTGCATTGTGAAGTGTGTGTGTGTAAGAATGTGTGTTAGAGACAAACAGCCTGGACTGGCTCCTAGTCTGGGGAGAGTGATGTGTGTCCACACACCTGCGGTCCTGCTCTGCTGATGCAAACGCATGCTAATGTCCAAGGCCCCTGGTCCTGGTGGAGCACAAGGGCAGAGAAGCAAAGGCACTGTGCTCTGTTCCCAGGTCTGACTCACCCTGCCTAGGGTAGCTCTGAGTGGGTTGGTGGGTGGAGAAGGGAGAAGGGACAGGGACCAATGTGTTAGTCATAGGGCTAGGGGACTAAAGGGACAAGACTTAACTGGAGGAAATGCTGCTTTGAGCTATTTTAAAGAGGGCTGCCAGTGTGTTTATGCGCATGAAAACACAAATGCATACATTACACACACACACACACACACACACACACTTCCAGCAAATCTAATGAGAGTAGGAGGACACTTCTCCTGAGACTGGAGTGCCCTTCAGAATCGTTCCAGGCAGTGACTAAACAGACAGAACAGAGCTGAGTGAAATGAAAATAGCCATTAGGGCCTTCAACACTCTCCAGCACAAATACACCGGACTCAACACAAACACACGCACGCACGCATGCACACAAACACACACACTAAAAAGTACTAAGTAATCTGTTACTCTGTCCAACTGCTTTCAGGTAGTTCCTCTCCAGGCCTATAGGAGATCCGATCCAGCAATTTAAAAAACAAAAAAACGGATCTCAATCCGCCTTGAAAGGATGAAAACCAAATCAAAACTATGTAGAAATGATAATGGACCTACATTGATAGTCTCCTCACTCTGTCCAGCTTGATAACAGTCATCTATATTCTCCTCACTCTGTCCAGCTTGATAACAGTCATCTATATTCTCCTCACTCTGTCCAGCTTGATAACAGTCATCTATAGTCTCCTCACTCTGTCCAGCTTGATAACAGTCATCTATAGTCTCCTCACTCTGTCCAGCTTGATAACAGTCATCTATAGTCTCCTCACTCTGTCCAGCTTGATAACAGTCATCTACAGTCTCCTCACTCTGTCCAGCTTGATAACAGTCATCTATAGTCTCCTCACTCTGTCCAGCTTGATAACAGTCATCTATATTCTCCTCACTCTGTCCAGCTTGATAACAGTCATCTATAGTCTCCTCACTCTGTCCAGCTTGATAACAGTCATCTACAGTCTCCTCACTCTGTCCAGCTTGATAACAGTCATCTACAGTCTCCTCACTCTGTCCAGCTTGATAACAGTCATCTACAGTCTCCTCACTCTGTCCAGCTTGATACCAGTCATTGATAGTCTCCTCACTCTGTCCAGCTTGATAACAGTCATCCACAGTATCCTCACTCTGTCCAGCTAGATAATAGTCATCTATTGTCTCCTCACTCTGTCCAGCTTGATAACAGTCATGGAATATCAAAAATTCCAAAAGCGACGGAAATATAGGACATTTTAATTGCGCCCCCCGGATGTCAGTGAAGAACAAATGAAGCCTGTGGAGAGAACAAGTTTGCCATCCCTGGTTTAAACTAATAGTGGACAGTGTTACCGTGTTAGGAAGAAGACTGGTGAAAAGGACCGGACTGATAGTCACTGGGAGGCTGGAGGCCAGACTGAACAAGAGGTTCACCCCTGAGATAGGAGCAGAGCTAATCTATGTACATGAGGATATGCCATCAACCAAACATTTATCATCGCAGGTGATTTATAGATCGGTTATTGTGGGTATAGGGTTTTGGCCAGCACTGTCAACCCCGAGGCCAGGCTATCTCCTGACCCGGAGAGCAAGGTAACAGCGAGACAAGCCCAGAGAGAGCGAGCCCAGAGCACATCCATCATCAGGAAGCACTGATCCAGACCGCCAGACAGTGAGCACGCCCAGGGGAGTCCAGACGAGCCCAGAATGACTGAACCTCCCGAGGGGAAGCCCAACGAGCCCAGAATGACTGATGCGACCCAGGGAAGGGTAATCAAGTGTAGAATGACTGATTTCTCCCACTGTGTGCAGAACGACTGAAAATCAAAGGGGTCCACCCAGTGGAGATTAAACAAGCGACGAATAACGGATGCCACCAAAGGGAAGGTAGTCAAGTGCAAAATGCATAGGTCCCTGTTAGGAGAAGTTAGGAAAGTGTGTTGCGATGGTGGTAAGAGGGGGTGGTAAACGAGGGCACAGTAGTTTTCCTCATGGCGATGTGAGGAGTGATCAGAGACTGCCTGCTGAAAGGGAGATGAAACTAAGATAGATGCTGCCCAGGGTGGGTTAAACGAGCAAAGAGCAAGTGATGACTTTATTCTAGGGAATTAACTAGTGAGCGAACGGAGAGAAATACACTGTATGAACCACCTCTCCCTCTGCCTCTCAAGCACTTTCTCTGTATTTCTGCTGACTGTGGGCCAGTAGTCTACAGGTACACACTCAGTCAGTCAGTCACACATGAAGAGAGACAGACTGACACACAGATTGATCTGACCGTGTGAATGTGATATTAGGAGAGAGAATCCACACCATCGCTCATAGAAAGACAGAAAAGGGATCTAGAGCAAGAGACGAAGTGAGACAGAGACAGTGAGAGGTGGGGAGAGAAGACAAGGGATTTGTCTTGAGAGAAACTATGTGATACATTAAATCCAAGGCTAACAAATGCGTTTTAAAGCGTGATTCCAGCTGTTTAATCATGAGAATTGGGTCCACTGTGTGTGTGTGTGTGTGTGTGTGTGTGTGTGTGTGTGTGTGTACACACACAGTGGACCCAAACAGTGTCTTGCTGTCTCGCTTACACACACACACACACACACACACACATAGGTTTGTGATTGTGGCTGGCAGCTCTAATCCTCAGAGGGATTAAAGCAGGACCTGAACAGCTGGTCCATCTCTCATCGCACTCTGCCCTCTTGCTGCTCTGTGTGTGTCTGTTACCAACTTCTCCATCTGTCTAGAGCAACCTCACAATATATCCTTCATTGAAATAACAACACCACAGAAAAGCCGTCTCAAACTGACAGCAGAGAGACAAGACTCTACACAAGCATGCGCACGCTCACACACACACACACACACACACACACAAACAAATGGAGCCTGATTACTTGACGTGCCACTGAGGCAGTGTATCAGTCCCGCACCCAGCCAGAGATATGCAGACACACTATGGAGGTAACAACCACACCCATCAACACTCTCCCAAACAGATACCAGGAGGGATCTGTTGACAACAACAAGAGTCACAAATACACAAGTCCCAAATTAGAACAAAAGTATCCCAACTATGGCATAGAAGTGGAGAGACTTGGTGAACCGCTAATCTAATAATAATAATAAATAACCAACAGGCCAACAAAAGTATTCATTCACCAAGATGAAAGACATTCAAAAACATAAAACTCCATGAATAAAACAAGTATTTTCTGAAGAAGACAAACAACTAAAAAGTGTTGGAAAATGATCTGAACCAACAAGTTGAACAAACCAATCCACACTGCTCATCAAGTCCATCACAACAACCAACTAAACACTGACTAAAAACACAAAACAAATGAACGAACGGCATGAATGAAAGAGCGGAGGAGAGAAGTCTTCCTCTCTCTGGCTCTCCCTCTCTCTTTCTTTCTGTGACTGACCTTGCAGAGTTTGTGGTAGCGTGGGGATGAGATGGCCATTCTCTGGAGCCTGTGTAAGAAGACCACCACTTTCTGGAGGGAGGTACGGACCATGGCCATCATTTTACGCGTGCCACAGGTCTGCAGCCTGCTCCGAGTCCGCATGGCACGCTAGCACTGCCCAACCCTGCTCATATCCTCTCCTCCTCCTTCTCCCAGAGACACACCACAGCAGGAGTGACGTGAACACACACACTTACACACACTGTCTGACACACATGCTGCGATCGGCATGCCCCCGCACACACAGATATACTGGCACACACACACAGTGCACGGTCAGTCACGTGCTCTCTCACAGCAAACACTCTCTCTCTCACACATATACACACACAGTCACACACACTTTGTCACACACATGCACACACTTCCTCCTCACACACAAGCTCATGCATATAAGCGATGCTGAAACACTCACTGACTCTCATTCACACACACTTAAACCATGATACACAAAACCACTCCAAAAATAGATGTCACTCTGGGGTCCACTTCAGGAGCCAGGGGTCAAAGAGGACAAAAAGGAGAAAAATCAGCCGCTAAGCAAACAAAGAGAAGAAGAATGAGAGTGGGAGGCAGAAGTTTTGCTGGAGGAGAGGTGCGCTGCTCTCCGATCGCGGCTCACAGCGGACAGCCAGAGATAAAGACTGTAGCGCTCCACGGAAAACCTTCAGAGCGGACGACAGTGAGAGACAGAGAGAGAGAGAGACAGAGCGATCAGTAGACCTGGGATAACAGACGACAGAAGCTCCTTCAGCCATAGAGAGCCAATGACCAGCCAGAGGGAACCAATGACTGGGAGAGAGGGAACGAGAGAGAGAAAGAGGGAGGGAGAAAGAGAGAGAGAGAGAGAGAGAGAAAGACACCAATGGAGAGAGCGAGCACAAGTGAGATGTACAGCGTGCAGCCCGCACACAGCATGAGCAGCAGTGTGTGTGTGTGTGTGTGTGTGTGTGTGTGTGTGTGTGTGTGTGTGTCCCAGATGTAACAATATGCACAGATACAGAGGGATGAGAAAGCAGTCTGATATGAGAACAGGGACCTGAGAGAGAGAAGGGAAGAAAGAAAGGGGAGGGATGAGAGAGAAGGGAAGGGAGGGAAGGGAAGAGAGGTGAGGAAAGAGGGGAGGTAAGAGAGGGGATGTAAGAGGGGGGAGGGAAGAGAGGGAAGGTAAGAGAGGGAAGGTAAGAGAGGGGAGGTAAGAGAGGAGAGGTAAGAGAGGGAAGGTAAGAGAGGAGAGGTAAGAGAGGGAAGGTAAGAGAGGAGAGGTAAGAGAGGGGAGGTAAGAGAGAGGAGGTAAGAGAGGGGAGGTAAGAGAGGAGGTAAGAGAGGGGTGGTAAGAGGGAAGGTAAGTGAGGGGAGGGAAGAGAGGGGATGTAAGAGAGGGGAGGGGAGGTAAGAGAGGGAAGGTAAGAGGGGGGGGTAAGAGAGGGGGGGTAAGAGAGGGAAAGTAAGAGAGGGAAGGTAAGAGGGGATGTAAGAGAGGAGAGGTAAGAGAGAGGAGGTAAGAGAGGGGAGGTAAGAGAGGAGAGGTAAGAGAGGGGATGTAAGAGAGGGGAGGTAAGAGAGGGGAGGTAAGAGAGGAGAGGTAAGAGAGGGGAGGTAAGAGAGGGGAGGTAAGAGAGGGGAGGTAAGAGAGGGGATGTAAGAGAGGAGAGGTAAGAGAGGGAAGGTAAGAGAGGGAAGGTAAGAGAGGGGAGGTAAGAGAGGAGGTAAGAGAGGGGTGGTAAGAGGGAAGGTAAGAGAGGGGAGGGAAGAGAGGGAAGGTAAGAGAGGGAAAGTAAGAGAGGGAAGGTAAGAGATGGGAGGTAAGAGAGGGAAGGTAAGAGAGGAGGTAAGAGAGGGGAGGTAAGAGAGGGGAGGTAAGAGAGGGGAGGTAAGAGAGGGAAGGTAAGAGAGGAGAGGTAAGAGAGGGGAGGTAAGAGAGGGGAGGGAAGAGAGGGAAGGGAAGAGAGGAGAGGTAAGAGAGGGAAGGGAAGAGAGGGGAGGTAAGTGAGGGGAGGGAAGAGAGGGGAGGTAAGAGAGGAGAGGTAAGAGAGGGGAGGGAAGAGAGGGAAGGTAAGAGAGGAGAGGTAAGAGAGGGGAGGTAAGAGAGGGGAGGGAAGAGAGGGAAGGGAAGGGAAGAGAGGGAAGGGAAGAGAGGAGAGGTAAGAGAGGAGAGGTAAGTGAGGGGAGGGAAGAGAGGAGAGGTAAGAGAGGGAAGGGAAGAGAGGGGAGGTAAGTGAGGGGAGGGAAGAGAGGGGAGGGAAGAGAGGGAAGAGAGAAGGGAAGAGAGAAAAGCAGATAAAGAGGAAAGTACATTTTGTGAGCGCATTAAAGAGAAGAAAATGTAAAGAAAGTGAAGGATAGTGTATGAAAGAGAAACAGAGACATGGAAACAGAGGAAGTGCTGATTCAGTAGTAGCATCTGTAATTTGCTCTGTTAATAGATTCCGAAACATGACTTTCTCCTGCACTCAGGATCTGATCCCGTTTTTTCCCTAAAGACTCCCCCAGCGCGGCAGACGAAGCACTCCTTCTCACACCACATCATCTCAGTTTCCCAAGACTTATAAATACGGCGCACACACACACACACACACACACACACACACACACACACACACACACACACACACACACACACACACACACACACACACACACACACACACTCAACTCTAAATAAGAGTGTGTGTTCAGCTTTGAGCTAAGGGACATATTAATGCCCATATGGCCCCTGTCTTGCCTGTCACTTTATATCCAGGGAAAAGACTCAGTAGCAGGATGGGAAAGGGAGGCTTAGCATTGAACACACACACAGACACACACACTCTCGACCCCCATACACACACACATGCGTGCGCACACACACACAGGCACACACATATACGCTTAGATAACCATGTGAGAAAGCGAGAGTGATTATCGAGTGCTCTGTGAAGCCAGATCTTAATTTGGTGAGCCATACATGTGTTCACTCATTCCACACAGTATTGATTATTCGAAGGGAATTACAGGGATACCGTTAACTAGCCCAGTTAGTGACATCACTGGGTTTCCAGTCCGTTAGTGTCGGCATGTATGAACCCCATCGGGAACTAGCATCGTGTTCACATTAAGTTACAGCATCGTTTGGCCAGCGATTCCAACGTGCTGTAGAATGAAAGTTCATGTTTGAGAAGGGCCAGAATCGGTATGGTGTTTGCTGTACAGCTTGACTATATAGACTGGAACGCACTGGTTTTAGCATTTTAACATGCACACACACGTGCACAATAAGCCAATGTAGCATTTTTTTGTACACATAGGTACATATCAAGGTGAAAACATCGGAGATAGATAAAAGCTCCCTTACAACAGTGTGCCCTTTGCCCTCTCTGTGTGAGAGCATTACTGCTACATCTCTGACTCTTTGGAGTGTGCGTGTGTGTGTGTGTGTGTGTGTGTGTGTGTGTGTGTGTGTGTGTGTGTGTGTGTGTGTGTGTGTGTGTATTGCCCTCTGCCCGCATTCTGTGTGTTGTGCGTGTCTCTGTGCTCCTGTGTGACAGTGAATAATAGGGAACAGGCTGCATGGTGGCTTCGCATGGAGTCACTGCAGCTGAATATGGCACCAGACCAGCTGAGGGGAAACAGGCTAGCACGGTGCAACACAATATGGCACCACACCAGCTGAGGGGAAACAGTCTAGCACGGTGCAACACAATATGGCACCAGACCAGCTGAGGGGAAACAGGCTAGCACGGTGCAACACAATATGGCATCAGACCAGCTGAGGGGAAACAGGCTAGCACGGTGCAACACAATATGGCATCAGACCAGCTGAGGGGAAACAGGCTAGCACGGTGCAACACAATATGGCATCAGACCAGCTGAGGGGAAACAGGCTAGCACGGTGCAACACAATATGGCACCAGACCAGCTGAGGGGAAACAGGCTAGCACGGTGCAACACAATATGGCACCACACCAGCTGAGGGGAAACAGGCTAGCACGGTGCAACACAATATGGCACCAGACCAGCTGAGGGGAAACAGGCTAGCACGGTGCAACACAATATGGCACCAGACCAGCTGAGGGGAAAAGACAACCATCTCGTATCACCTCAAAAAATGTAAACCTTATCACATATTTGTTTTTATATATACAGTAGTAGATTGTGTATTTCAACCTCTATTAAATAAAACATTTGTTCTCCAGTTGTAAGAACTAACCTAATGTGCTTTATCTTTCTATAGCACCTCTCTAAGACCAAACCTCTGAGGAACATTGCCTTTTTCTTCTCCTAAGAAATCATGTGGCTTGTGGTTATATGGAGCATCTCAAGAAGAAACTCAGGTAAGGTGACAGACTTGACATTGACTGGTGACACAAGAGTCACTCTGAATGAAGCAAGGCTCCAGGCTCCTTTCCCCCGTATCTCAATCTGACCATTCTCTGTCCTGTTATCTCCTCCTCTCTCTAATCCCCCTCTCTTTCCTCCTTCCCCATTCATTTGCTTTCATTCATACAGTTTCCATTGGGCTCTGACTGCAGTCCATCAATCTTACCCAAGTTGAGAGACAGAGGGAGAGAGAGAAATAAGAGAGAAATAAGAGTGAAATAAGAGGGAAATAAGGGTTAAGGAGGAGTAGAGGAGAGAGGACAAGAGAGGAATAAGAGTGAAATAAGAGGGAAATAAGGGTTAAGGAGGAGTAGAGGAGAGAGGACAAGAGAGGAATAAAAAAATAAAGGCATTTTTCCAGAAAGCTCCATTTGAAATCACAAGATGGGCTTCCTGTAGGTGGAAACAGAGCTGGAGAAAAGAGACCATACGAGGCAATGTATGAGACCATATGAGGTCATGTATGAGGCCGTGTATGAGGTCGTGTATGAGGCCGTGTATGAGACGGTGTATGGGACCGATTAAGAGGCCATGTATGAGACCATGTATGAGTCCATGTATGAGGCCGTGTATGAGGCCGTGTATGAGGCCGTGTATGAGGCCGTGTATGAGACCGATTAAGAGGCCATGTATGAGACGGTGTAAGAGGCCGTGTAAGATGCCTTGTATGCGGCCGTGTATGAGGCCGTGTATGAGGCCGTGTATGAGACCGTGTATGAGACCGTGTATGAGACCGTGTATGAGCAGGCTGTTTTTAGAGCATCAATGCTCCCTCAAGTGAGACTAACCTAGAAAAACACAATGAAAAGGCACAACTCAATGGGAGATTAAGAAAATCATAGATGACTGTAGGAGTCTATAGTATTTCATCTGTGATCATCAGAACAGTATGTGTGATTCACAGGAACAGTGTGTGTGTGCGCGTGTGCGTGCGAGTTCAGCCCGGTTTCACAATGCAGGTAAAAAGGACAGACACTACGGCCTTATCTGGACAACTACAGGAAGAACATCCCTCCCTCTCTCCCTCCCTCCCTCTCCCATCCTCTTTCTCTTTCATGCGCCCTCTCAACATATCCCCCTTAGACACAGGAATCAATGTGGCGTTCAGACGGTCTCTTTTTACACAGACAGGGGCATTGTGATAGAGAGATAAGGGGTGAAAGAGGGAGACCAAGCGTGTGAACAAATAAAACCAGAACCAGATTGACATGACTGTGTGGTATGAGAAGAGCTCATCTCTGTCAAAGGGCTGTCACACAACTAAACACAAGTCAAGGAGGATTTTGAATAGACCATTTATAAATCAAAAGGGAGGACAATATGTGTCATCGTAAGAGGCGGGAAAATGACAAGCAATCGGCGAGAGGACACATACCACATCACTGAACAGCGCATGACAGAAAAATCAATGACCGAGCACACACACAGCTCACATGAATGCAAGCACACTATCTTAATGAGGGATGACAGGGGGATAAGAGGACAGCACCTGTCCCCGTCTCCCACACACCTCCTTTGTCCTCCTTATTTCAACCTCTCTCTGTATTCAGCCCCTCAGCCAAGCCATTTATCTCCATATATCACTCAATGTTCATATACCGAGTGTCAATCTCAGTTCTCTTCTCTTCTTTTCCCGACGCCTAAAAACTTTCACACACAAAATCAGCAGATCAAATGGGTATGGCCTACCTCCAGTTGCCCCCTCAGCTCCTTGACGTGGGCAGAGTCCTGTGATAGCTCCTCCCTCTGGGAGGCATCGGCCAGGACGTTGACTGTAGTTTCGGCCTCCTGAAGCCACTTGAGGAAGGCCTCCAGCTCCCTGAGGGAAGTCTGTAGAGCAGTCAGGTCACTGTCCAACTGGGCCTGGCGGTCACTAGCCCTGTCATTCAATCAACACACTAATTAGTTGATCAATGTAATGTCCAATGATCAAGCATTGGTTTGGTTGGAGGTCATTGTTTAATTAGCTATCTGAGTATAATTCAAATATCTCATAACATTATCAAAGTGATATGTGTGTGTGTGGGGGGGATAGTAAAACAAGGAACATTCTCCCTCGTGGGGACATTTCCCACATCCCCATGAGCTTAGTGGTTAGGTTTAGGGTTACAATTAGGGTTGGGTTAGGTTTAGGGGTTACAATTAGGGTTGGGTTAGGTTTAGGGGTTAGGGAAAATAGGATTTTGAATGGACATTTATTTTAGGTCCCCACAAGGATAGAAGAACATAACATGTGTGTGTGTGTGTGTGTGTGTGTGTGTGTGTGTGTGTGTGTGTGTGTGTGTGTGTGTGTGTGTGTGTGTGTGTGTGTGTGTGTGTGTGTGTGTGTGTGTGTGTGTGTGTGTGTCTGTGTGTGTGTATGTGTGTGTGTGTGGTCCAACTTTGCCATCCTTTGGGTTTCTAAAGTCCTCACAACTATAGTAAAACAAGTGGGGACATTTTGCCGGTCCCCAAAAGGAAAACTGCTATTTTAGGTTTAGGGGTTAGGTTTCGGGTTAGGGTTAAGATTAGGAGTTAGGTTTAGGTTTTGGGTTAGGGGTTTGGGAAAATAGGATTTTAAATGTAAATAAATGTTTTGGTCCCCCCTGTGTGTCTGTGTGTATGTGTGTCCACCTGTTGTTGATGCTGTTCCAGGCTCTGTTGTGTTTGTCTGTGACCTCTTTGATCCTCCTCGTGTCATCTGCAGAATACTCTCGCAGGAGCTGATTGGACAGCTCATTAAAGGTTACCACGGTACCCTGACCTCTTCCCAGGTCTTGCAAGAACACCTGGAGAAGAAAACATAAACAAACAACAAATAACAACATACTCCTTACACACTAAACAGTAGCCGGAAATGGCTTTCTAAATCTTGATTTAACTTCTTTCATATCCACGTCTAATGCCTTTTAATCTCACTGCAATTATCACAGTTCCCTCAGGATCTCACTTTGTTTACTAAAGGTATGCTAACCCATTTAATTAAATGAGAAATAATGATTACCTTGTCAGAGGTATCCTATCAGTACCTGTTCTAGGGCATTGGAACTACAGTACAGTACCACAGTGAGTTAAACACAGATGCCCTCTAGTGTTTCAGGTTGGCGTTGCATTGGCCACCCGAAAAGAAAGTCTACATCTGACAATCCCCACATAAAACAGCTCATATACATACCATTATCTGATTCTAGTCACAGATCTAGAATCAGATTACTACCCAATCCTAACCTTAACGATTAACATAATGAAAAATATCACACCTTTTATCAGTGGTTCGGGGCTACTCTCATCTGGCTAATGGGGCAGGGGGTCAGTAGTTCAAAGATGAAGGGTCAGTGTATCTCTCACCTTGTTGTCACTGAGCTGTTTGGTCAGGGGTTCCCTGGAGAGCTGCAGTAGGTTGTGCAGGCGCCCCTCGTTCTGACCAATCAGAGCCTTCACCTCCAGCCTCTGCTCCTCCCACTGGTCGCTGTGGCCAATCATACTGTCCAGCTGCTGGAGCCGTGCCTCTACGCCGTGCTGCGTGTTGTCCCATTGGCTATGCACCTTCTCTACTGCAGTGAGAGAGACGGAGGGAGAAAGATAAATAGTGGTGGTAATATTACCAGATAGAAAGTAATGCACATCCATGCATAGCCTGCAAGCCACTGACGCAGACCTTTGGAACATCTACACTTTAAAAAGTCTAATAAATCCATGTAATACAGCCTACACATTCACAATAAATCCATTATTTATTTTAGACAGGTCTAAACAAACATGATATGAAGAAAATGTAGTCTATTTCAAAAGAAAAGAATAGCGTACTCTGAGTTGTCGTTATGTCCTGATCTGGCTATGCCATATGGCTGTGGGGTACACTAGTTCATTTAGCAGACAAGATTTACTTAGGATTCCATTATTTTATAGTATGAAGAATACAACTGAACATAGCTGAATAAAACAGAAAGTATATTTTCTCCAAACGATTTGAGGGAGTGTTGCACATGTGTCTATTCTGTGT
Source organism: Oncorhynchus kisutch (assembly GCF_002021735.2). Taxonomy (NCBI): domain Eukaryota; kingdom Metazoa; phylum Chordata; class Actinopteri; order Salmoniformes; family Salmonidae; genus Oncorhynchus; species Oncorhynchus kisutch. The sequence continues at coordinate 25,087,170 of NC_034194.2, read as the reverse complement.
TGAGGTGTTAACAAAGAAACAGGTACTCCTATATGCTTAATTTAGAGTAATTCATATAACTTTAATTGTGATACAAATGTTGTGCTATTTATTTAGATGTTTTATACATTCTAAGGGACAGTTGTGGGATGCGATAGAGCCCAAATGAATATAACCACTAGCATCAAAAAACCTGTTTGAAGCAATGAGCCTGACATGACAGATGAGAACGTTTAGCTTAAAATGTTGATCAACTATTAGGCTATTTCTTCACATTATAAACACAGCGATGAGCACACTGCAGTAGGCTATAAGCATGAATATTCCATTAGCAGGAAAACACCATTATCAGTGACCGCAAATGTGATTTATTATAAAGGTGCATTTGTAGGTTGAAAATGTACTTCCACAAACGTGAAACTCACGTGCTGTGTATGTATGTCAGTTAGGCTTTACACCCCTTGTAAAACAGATTCATGTGCTTCATTTGATAAAGTTTTTGGGACACTTTAGTTGTAATACAAACCTACATGAGGTGTGATACTAACCTTATTAAAACATATAGGCCTATGGGCTAGGCTACATGAGGTGTGATACTGACCTTATCAAAAACATATAGGCCTATGGGCTAGGCTACATGAGGTGTGATACTGACCTTATTAAAATATATAGGCCTATGGGCTAGGCTACATGAGGTGTGTGACTATGATTTGAAAAAGGCATCATTCACAGGTGATCATATATCATTCACAGGTGATCATATATCATTCACAGGTGATCATATATCATTCACAGGTGATCATATATCATTCACAGGTGATCATATATCATTCACAGGTGATCATATATCATTCACAGGTGATCATATATCATTCACAGATGATCATATATCATTCACAGATGATCATATATCATTCACAAGAGATAGGCTAATATTGTCACCAATGACACTTCTTGATTTAGTCTTGTCTTTACATATACTTAATAATATATGTGTGAAATTTGTTTTGATATAGAACGGACCATTATCATGCACCTGTCTCGAAACAGAGGCAGGGGGAAAAAATACATGTCATTTATGCACTTAAATAGAGAATGGAGGACACTTTTACCGTGGTTAATTTTTATGCCAGCCAGGTAGGCTATACTCCTGTTGTAAAGAGAAGCAATGTGCTTAATATTAGAAAGTTGAGAAATGAAATAAATACAATAGGCCTAGCCTATAGAAAGCTGATGGGATCCTCCTGTTTTTAATAGAGGCCATCACTCTGTTTCCTCACGCAATTGCATAGCCTATAGAAATGTTGTGCAACATAAGCTCATGGGATCATACATTTGCATTGATGTCAGAGTAATTAGAGGGACAATAGAGTGCTGAGTACCAGGAAGTTAGCATGTTTGGTAGGTTACTAATGACCATCAGCAGCATCAGAGCTTGGAGAAGCCTAATTACCGTGGCTAAACGGTCACGTGGAATTTGACTGCCGTCATGACTCGTGACCGCCGGTGTGGCAGTAATACGGTCACCGCAACAGCCCTAGTTGTGGGTAGTTAGTTTGAATTCAAGGTTGGGTAGGTGAGGTGTACCTTCCTGCTTTCCCCTATGAGCATACGGTACATACGTTTCTCAGTGATGGAGGTGCGTACATCCAGGTTGGAGGTCTTGTTCTTTATGTTCTGGGCCAGAGTGAAGATGTCCTCCAGCTGGGGGTGACGCTGCTCCAGGTCACTTTTAGTCACCTGGACAGAATATTTCATTATAAAGTCCTTTATACATGAACATATTACAGTAACCACAACCACAGGTGCAAATACTATTACAAACACGACTCCCAGGTATAGAGGTTTACCTACATACACACTCACTCAATGTTCATGGCAAGTTACAGTACATGCCACAGGTAACCACACACTCGGTGACTAAAGTCATCACCCAGTACACTCTACCAGTCCCCATTAATTCACACACACACCTGTAGGCGTCCCATGGTGGTGCGTATCTCGTCTGTGTCCCCTACAGTAACGATGTTGGACTTCAGCATCTGTGTGATGAGCAGCAGCCAGTCAGCCAGCTCTGTGGCCGTCTCGTTCAGATCTGTGGGGGCCACCAGCTCTGGGCTGCGGGGGGTCTGGTGGTGCCGGTCCTCACTCATCAGACTGGCCATCTGTACTGCCGATGGGACCACTGACACTGGGGATGGACACGGGGGGAGGAGGGAGGTAGAGAGAGGCCAATTTGATTCGATCCGATGTTTATTTGTATTCAGTTTGCCAGATTACAAATTCTGTTGGTAAAAACAGATAGGAATGTTAAAGTAGTAACTAGTAATTCATAATTCTGGTTAAGTTACCTGAGAGTTGTTGTTGTTGGGCGACATGGTGGGTCCATGGAGAAGAAACAGGATGTTGCAATGGAGACAACATAGGTGGGTGTTGAGAATCCTTCAACCTTCCGTCCAGAGCCTTCCAGTCTGCCGCCAGCTGCTCTACCTTACTCTACACACAGGGGGCACAGGAGAGCACACACACATCTGTCTTCACTTGGAGTTACAGTCGATTGTGACTACAGTTTAACAAACATTTCGTTTTTGTCCTGTTGTTTCATGGGATATTTTTTGTTCATTGTGTGTTGATGCAACTGTGTTATGCTTGTTGTTGGCCAAAGCAGACCTTCTCCAGGGGAAGCAGCTGTTGTCGTCTTTGTAGTTCTATGGAGCGGGCCAACAGTTCCTCAAGCTCTCTCTTACGCTCCCTCATAGCTGCTGCCAGAACCTACAACACAGAGAGAGACAGACGGACATAGAGACAGACAGAAAGGAGTGGCTGAATGTCTCCATCTAAAGGAGACAGTTATGGTCCAATCAAATAAAGAGACCTTGTTAACAAAGTACAATAAAACACTGGATTTAAGGTTCTGCCTAGGCATCTTCAGTTTAGCGTGGTTAGCCAACGTGTGAGTATTACCTGGCTCTCTGCAGGGCTTACACCTCTCCCACTGAGGCTCTGGTGTGTGACCTGGACCCAGTCGGTCATTCTGTTCATCTTGTCCTGGAACTGACCATGACTCTGTAGGTTCCCCTCCACCTCTCCTACTTTATCTAACAACTCTTGAGTCACCTAGAGGAGAAGCAGGGAGGAAGGAAAACAGAGACAAAGAGACAGACAGACAGACAGAGACAGACAAGGAATGGAGAGAGATTGTTCATTTCCATTAGCACTTTTTTATTGTTACTCTCTTCTCCAGTTTAAGTTGACATTAAGGCTACTAAGTTGCATTAGGTTCATTAGGAAATGTAGGTTGAATAGGTCCTTCTCACCTTGCTCCAGTTGAGGTTGATGGTCCTAAGTTTGCTCATGTGCTGATCTCTCTCCTGAGGACTCACACTCTGATTGGCCAGAATCTGGGGGCCGTTCTTGTTCATCCAACCAAGACGCTCGTTCTGGGCGTCCATCTCCTCAGCCAGAGTCTAGAGTGAGATAGGTGAAAGAGAGGTGAAGGAGGTTTAGGGAGAGATGAGAGGTGAAGGATGGTTAGGGAGAGATGAGAGGTGAAGGAGGGTTAGGGAGAGATGAGAGGTGAAGGAGGGTTAGGGAGAGATGAGAGGTGAAGGAGGGTTAGGGAGAGATGAGAGGTGAAGGAGGGTTAGGGAGAGATGAGAGGTGAAGGAGGGTTAGGGAGAGATGAGAGGTGAAGGAGGGTTAGGGAGAGATGAGAGGTGAAGGAGGGTTAGGGAGAGATGAGAGGTGAAGGAGGGTTAGGGAGAGATGAGAGGTGAAGGAGGGTTAGGGAGAGATGAGAGGGAAGTAACAGAGAGATGAAAAGGGGGTAATTGGATTATTAAGGGGTGAATGAAGGGGTTGGAAAATATGTGGGTTAGGGGGGCAACAGGTTCTGGCCCTGAGCCTTACCTTGAGTTCTTTGAGGTTCTTGTCGGTAGCGGTGACAGGAAGAGAGCTCACAGCACACTCAGCCTCCTCCAGCCACAGAGCCAGGTCTCCACTACGCCTCACCAGCTCTGATAAGGCAGGGTCACCTCCAGCCAGCCTGCACACACATACACAGGTACAAACACATACGCATACATACACAGGTACAAACACACACACATACACAGGTACAAACACACATTCAAACACACACACATACACAGGTACAAACACACACACACACACAGGTACAAATACACACACACACACAGGTACAAACACACACACACACATACACAGGTACAAACACACACACACACAGATTGAGATGTATTTTTCTACGGCTGCCGTGTGCATGCCTAATCCTAACGTTTAGGATATATTTGTATACTGATCCATCATGCTGATATCAAACATTACAGCCTAGGACATTGATGCAGAAAATATTCATACATTTAGATAAATGGATAAACTATTTTATTGGTGCATATCTGCACCATAGTAACAGTAACATTCTAGTTAATCCTCCTCATATAAACATACACAAATATTTAAACATGCTTTTTCCATTGGACACAATTTTTGAGGCCCGAAATGCCCTTCATATCACCCTTAAAAAACGGTACTATTTTTAGGGCGACTGTGCTTCGTTTCCATGGTGTTCACCTCCGTGGTTACCTGCGTTGTCTGTCCAGCACCTGTCTTTGCACGGCCCTGCAGCGCTGGCCCAGGGCCTCCAACTTGTTCTCCATCAGTGGCCCATCAGGGGCCGACAGCTGCCCAATGATCCTCTCCCCTGTCTGGCTCAACCCGGCCAGGACAGGCATGTGACTGGCTAGACCCTCCTCCAGCTCCTATAGGGAAGAGAGAGGGGCTACTGATCAACATAAAACTAGGAAATAAAGTTGTATTAATCAACAGAATGACTCAATTGGAAATTATCTGGTATGAGTAATGGATAGCAACTATAGGTATTGGATAGATTGGACTCTAACGGCAACAAGCAACTAGTGCTAGCTGTTTCACGCATCCTACAGATAATTATGATGATGTTAGTTGTAGAGATACTATATAATATTAGCAATACAAATGTTCATCTCCTTGTTTTTCAGTCTCTCGTTCCCTCTCTCCCGCTCTCGTTCCCTCTCCCTCTCTCGTTCCCTCTCCCTCTCTCGTTCCCTCTCCCTCTCTCGTTCCCTCTCCCTCTCTCGTTCCCTCTCCCTCACTCGTTCCCTCTCCCTCTCTCGTTCCCTCTCTCGTTCTCCCGCTCTCATTCTCTTTCCCTCTCTTGTTCCCTCTCTCGTTCTCCCTCTCTCGTTCTCTCTCCCTCTCTCCTTCTCTCTCCCTCTCTCCTTCTCTCTCCCTCTCTCCTTCTCTCGTTCTCTCTCATTCTCTCTCCCTCTCTCGTTCTCTCTCCCTCTCTCGGTCTCTCTCCCTCTCTCGTTCTCTCTCCCCCTCTCGTTCTCTCTCGTTCTCTCTCCCTCTCTCCCTCTTCTCCCTCTCTCCCTCTTCTCCCTCTCTCGTTCCCTCTCTCGTTCCCTCTCCCTCTACTGTAATGAACGACAGAGCGTGAAAAGTGCTGGATAATTAAGAAGAGAAGCTGTATTGTTCACAACATTTTCTCTCACCAAAACTCCCCAACCGCATCAGTTGCTAACGTAAACATACTGGTCTGATTTGTTTGATCGTATTTAGATTATGGAAATAATTGTGTTCATCATAAATAAAACATGTCAGAGTTCTCATTGAAGTGAGTGAGTTATACCCACACTTATATTTCTCACACAGACACAGACACAGACACACACACAGACACACACACAGACACACACACACAGACACACACAAACAGACACACACACACAGACACAGACACAGACACACAGACACACAGACACACACAGACACACTCTCTGACCTCCTGGTGTGTCCTGGCTGTGTCCAGGTCCAGTTGTCCATCAGGTCCGGTTCCCTCAGTGAGGACCAGTTCTATGTCGATCAGCCACTGGCTCAGGTCGTTCAGGTCACAATGGAACTGTCTCCACTCCTCCACCACACGGTCAAAACTCCTACAGACAGACAAGGGACAGCAGATATTGAATCAGTTGACTTGAACTAGTCCAACACCTAACCTTAACCATTAGGGTGGAAACTAGTTTTACCCAGACCAACACCTAACCATTAGGGTGGAAACTAGTTTTACCTAGACCAACACCTAACCATTAGGGTGGAAACTAGTTTTACCCAGACCAACACCTAACCTTGACCATTAGGGTGGAAACTAGTTTTACCCAGACCAACACCTAAGCTTAACCATTAGGGAGGAAACTAGTTTTACCCAGACCAACACCTAACCTTAACCATTAGGGTGGAAACTAGTTTTACCCAGACCAACACCTAACCATTAGGGTGGAAACTAGTTTTACCTAGACCAACACCTAACCATTAGGGTGGAAACTAGTTTTACCCAGACCAACACCTAACCATTAGGGTGGAAACTAGTTTTACCCAGACCAACACCTAACCATTAGGGTGGAAACTAGTTTTACCCAGACCAACACCTACCCATTAGGGTGGAAACTAGTTTTACCCAGACCAACACCTAACCATAACCATTAGGGAGGAAACTAGTTTTACCCAGACCAACACCTAACCATTAGGGTGGAAACTAGTTTTACCCAGACCAACACCTAACCTTAACCATTAGGGTGGAAACTAGTTTTACCCAGACCAACACCTAACCATTAGGGTGGAAACTAGTTTTACCCAGACCAACACCTAACCTTAACCATTAGGGTGAAACTAGTTTTACCCAGACCAACACCTAACCATTAGGGTGGAAACTAGTTTTACCTAGACCAACACCTAACCATTAGGGTGGAAACTAGTTTTACCCAGACCAACACCTAACCATTAGGGTGGAAACTAGTTTTACCCAGACCAACACCTAACCATTAGGGAGGAAACTAGTTTTACCCAGACCAACACCTAACCATTAGGGTGGAAACTAGTTTTACCCAGACCAACACCTAACCTTAACCATTAGGGAGGAAACTAGTTTTACCCAGACCAACACCTAACCATTAGGGTGGAAACTAGTTTTACCCAGACCAACACCTAACCATTAGGGTGGAAACTAGTTTTACCCAGACCAACACCTAACCATTAGGGTGGAAACTAGTTTTACCCAGACCAACACCTAACCTTAACCATTAGGGTGGAAACTAGTTTTACCCAGACCAACACCTAACCATTAGGGTGAGAAACTAGTTTTACCCAGACCAACACCTAACCATTAGGGTGGAAACTAGTTTTACCCAGACCAACACCTAACCATTAGGGTGGAAACTAGTTTTACCCAGACCAACACCTAACCATTAGGGTAGAAACTAGTTTTACCCAGACCAACACCTAACCATTAGGGTGGAAACTAGTTTTACCCAGACCAACACCTAACCATTAGGGTGGAAACTAGTTTTACCCAGACCAACACCTAACCATTAGGGTGGAAACTAGTTTTACCCAGACCAACACCTAACCTTAACCATTAGGGAGGAAACTAGTTTTACCCAGACCAACACCTTCCATTAGGGTGAAAACTAGCAGATCTGGAATCTGTTAAAGTCCTGATATGGCTGTAGCCTCTATTCTTATGGAATCTATTGTGAGTTGATAATGGACTGAATGAGGACATCTCCCAAATACATTTGTGTAGTAGGGATCCTCACACTTTATGGCTGACACAATTTAAGCACCAGAACTGTTTAAGGATTATGAACTGGGGTTCATGTTATGAACTGGGGTTGCCTGATGTGACCAACTTTTTATTTAGTTTAGTCATTTTTTTCAGAGAGGTGGTTATAGGTACAAAAAAAAATATAGAAATGCATACAGAAGATAACCCCAACCCATCCCCCCCCCTTAGTTCCAATCCACCTGCCCACATCCACCCTTCCCACCCAGAAACAGCACTATGAATTTGATCCCAATAGCCAGAAGGGGGAGCCATGGGAACCTTTGACCTACAGAAATTCAACAGTGGCAATATATTCATTTTGACAATAGAGATTCTGCAGGTTAAAGCAACTGGGATGTTAGTCCATCTACTGAGGTCAGGTTGAATTGAGTGTTCTGTTAAAGTTTCTGCCAATGGTTTTATCTAAGGAAGGAACTATATCTACTCCCAAATACTTTAACTGGTAAACGATTGGGATTCATAAGTAGAGATGTCCTCCATCGGGGTCTTGAGAGGCAGTAGGGCTGATTTTGTTAGATAAATTCAACGTCATCTTAAGTTATAAAATGTATCTATGAACTTTAATGCATTTGGGAGTGATTGAAATACATTGTCTAGATAGAGTACAATATCCTCTGCATATAATGAGATGAAGTGATCAGTAGATTTGAGGGAAATAGGTTTTATTTCCTTCTATTGACAAATTGCCTGGGGCAGGAGTTCCATGGATAATAAGAATAGCAAAGGCGAAATTGGATCGCCTTGTCTGCTGCTCCTAGTGATGCTGAACGGACGGAGCAGAGCAGGTGTTGCCTGTTGTTACTATGGCTGTGGGATTGGTAAATACGATGAGCCAATTCCCATATGTTCCAAGACAGACTAGAATAGTCATATCTCTGGTCTATCAAAAGCTGTTTCTACATGGAGAGAAAACACAGCCCAAGGAGCTGTTGTTTCTGATGAAGCATGTAAGATACTGTACGTAATAGTCGGTTAACTGAGGATAAATGCTTTTTAAACCCGCTTTGTTCCGTGTGGACCAATTTGTAAATCTCGAGACGGGACGACAGCATTTGGAAAAACAGTTTAATATCTGTGTTTATCAAAGATAGTGAGAACACTGGGTGGCATTTTTATTAAATAAAAGCTCAATTATTGCTGTATTCACATTTCTCCCAAATTAACCATTGTGAACACCTGTATGAACCATTGTGAACACCTGTATTAACCATTGTGAACACCTGTATTAACCATTGTGAACACCTGTATGAACCATTGTGAACACCTGTATGAACCATTGTGAACACCTGTATGAACCATTGTGAACACCTGTATTAACCATTGTGAACACCTGTATGAACCATTGTGAACACCTGTATGAACCATTGTGAACACCTGTATTAACCATTGTGAACACCTGTATGAACCATTGTGAACACCTGTATGAACCATTGTGAACACCTGTATGAACCATTGTGAACACCTGTATGAACCATTGTGAACACCTGTATGAACCATTGTGAACACCTGTATTAACCATTGTGAACACCTGTATGAACCATTGTGAACACCTGTATGAACCATTGTGAACACCTGTATGAACCATTGTGAACACCTGTATTAACCATTGTGAACACCTGTATTAACCATTGTGAACACCTGTATTAACCATTGTGAACACCTGTATTAACCATTGTGAACACCTGTATTAACCATTGTGAACACCTGTATTAACCATTGTGAACACCTGTATTAACCATTTTGAACACCTGTATGAACCATTGTGAACACCTGTATGAACCATTGTGAACACCTGTATTAACCATTGTGAACACCTGTATTAACCATTGTGAACACCTGTATTAACCATTGTGAACACCTGTATTAACCATTGTGAACACCTATATTAACCATTGAGCAATAGTGGACCTAACTGATTCCCACATTTGAAATAGACCTGAGAACAAATACCATCCCTCCAGGTGATTTGCCTTTATTCAGAGTCTGATTCAGAGTGTTTAATAGCCACATGTAAAGGGTTGCAGGTGTGATTATGGGAAACCTGATATTGTGTACTACCAGAGTACAGTGAAAATCTTAGACTCTGAGATCCAACATGCAGGACTAAGTGAAATAAAATAATGAAAATGGTCAATAAAAAAAACAATAGAAATAAAATTATATATATCATAACTGTAACAATAATTAATAAATAAAGTGATTAATAACTCAATTCATGCTATTCAATGCCCGTGTTTAGTTTTTTTAAAACAATTCATTAATTATTCCTTCTGTGGGTGTTGGTGGGTGGATTGTGGAATCAATATGGAATCAGAATTAGGTTGTTTCCACTGGGAAATTCCTTCTTTTTCCAATAAAGAGAAAGGAAAAGGAAAAACATCACCCCGTTCCTGACTTCCATTAAACACTAGCACATGTGTGGGATGCCAGGGAATGACTGGAGAAAATACCACCTCACAATGAACTACCACCATCTCTATATAAAGATAGAATAGGTCATTATCAATAAGATGTCACAATACGCTGTAGAGCGTTCGATTTGGCTGCTGTGGGGCAGAGACCCATTTTCAAGGGATTGTTAAATAAATATTATAACAATTTGGGTTTAATATCGTCACGTCTGGAAGAGCATAGTCAGAACGACACATTTCCGATTATTCCACACTTCGCTCTATCATCAGAGTTATACAGCCAGTCACGGAATGCTTTTCATGACCAGTAAACATCAATTGATCATGTAATTTCAGATACATTCAGCATGTAGCTAGCTAGCCAAGGAAACAACGTGTCATGCCCTGGTATATCTCTCCATCCTCTCTCATCTGTGGTCAATATCTGAAAACTGACATTTACTCTGTACACATGCTAGAAACTCCCTGACAGACTAGCACAGAGACAGGATGGAGACAAGATCATAACTAAGTGACAATGCAATACTGGACCACCAAAGACTACAGCTGCTCTTCTTCCCTTTATTGTGATGCTACAATTAGCATTTTGTTTTTCCTTATGCTCTTTAGTGCTCATTGTGTATGAACACCTGACAGGTACTATGTAACCATGTTGACCGTGAGTCACCCACCCTTTGCGGTGGTTGTACATGCGGTTGAGGCGGTCCCACTCTGCGTTGAGCTGGGTGAGGGCGTCTCCTATCTGTGCCACCTCTCTCTGCGACGCCTCCAGGATGGCATCAGGCTGGCGCTCATGGATCACCGTTACCTGCTCCCCCACACACTCCAGACTCTCCTTTATACTCTGGGAGAGAGAGAGAAGGAGGAGAGGAGAGAGGAGGGGGGAGACGTAAGTAAAAGAGTGAGAGGTATCTGTTCAGACCTACAGGACCTATCTCTCCCCTCATCCCTACCCCCTTTCCCCTCCTCCCTCCCTCTCTCACCCTCAGTGTGTCCTCCTGGCTGGAGAAGTCTTCATAGAGACCACTGCTGAGCTCGGAGGAGTTGAGCAGCAGTTCGTTGTCGGCCATGGCCAGCAGAACCTTGTTGATATTCAGCAGGTAGTCTGAGGGACTGAGAGAGAGTGCCCTGTCCTCTGGCTCCATCTGCTGGCAAGAGACGGTATTATGTTAGAAGAAGTAAATGTGTGTGTGAATCAGACATTTTGCAATTACATTTAGCAGACACTCTTAGAACGACTTACAACCAGTACATTCATCTAAGGTAGGTAACACAACAACATGAGTCTGTGGGAAGCATCAAATGTCAACATTTGATATCACATTTAATATGACGCCATACAACAAAACAAGGTCATTAAAAGGGCATAGGGAATAAGATAATAAGTGATGTGTAATACTAGTGATATACTGAATAAAAATCTAGAAAGCAATGTGCAACAATTTAAAAGATTTTGCTGAGTTACAGTTCATATAAGGAAATCAGTCAATGGAAATAAATTCATTAGGTCCTAATCTATGGATTTAACATGACTGGGAATACAGATATGGTCACAGATACCTTACAAAAAAGGTATCACCATTTGCCTCATGCAGTGCAACACATCTCCTTCGTATAGAGTTGATCAGGCTGTTGATTGTGGCCTGTGGAATGTTGTCCCACTCAATGGCTGTGTGAAGACGGACATTTGGTGGGAACTGAACACGCTGTCGTACACGTCGGTCCAGAGCGTCCCAAACATGTCCAAAGGGTGACATGTCTGGTGAGTATGAAGGCCATGGAAAAACTGGGACATTTTCAGCTTCCAGGAATTGTGTTCAGATCCTTGCAACATGAGGCCGTACATTATCATGCTGAAACATGAGGTGATGGCGGCGGATGAATGGCACAACAATGGGCCTCAGGATCTCGTCACCATATCGCTCTGCATTCAAATTGCCATTGATAAAATTAAATTGTGTTCATTGTCTGTAGCTTATGCCTGCCCATACCACAACCCCACCATGGGGCATTCATCCATGAAGAGCACAGTGGCCATCGTGGCTTGTCTCAGACCATCCCGCAGGTGAAGAAGCCGGATGTGGAGGTCCTGGACTGGTGTAGTTACACATGGTCTGCGGTTGTGAAGCTGGTTGGACATACTGCCCAAAAATCTAAAATGACGTTGGAGGCAGCTTATGACAGAGAATTAACATTAAATTCCCTGCCAACAGCTCTGGTAGACATTCCTGCAGTCAGCATGTCAATTGCACGCTCCCTCAAAACTTTAGAAGTGGCCTTTTATTGTCCCCAGCACAAGGTGCACCTGTGTAATGGTCATGATGTTTAATCAGCTTCTTGATATGCCACACCTGTCAGATGGATGGATTATCTTGGCAAAAGAGAAATTCTCACTAACAGGGAAGTAAACATGTGTATGGAACATTTCTGGGATCATGTATTTCAGCTCATAAAACATGGGAGCAACACTTTACATGTTGCCTTTATATTTTTGTTCAGTATAGAATGCGACTCACCTCTACAGTCAGGTCCTGTCTGTCTCTCTGCTCTGTGAAGCTGTTTGAAGAAGAGTCGTCGTCCATGGAGACCTCCACCTGTCTCACTCTCAGCATCCTAAACTCCTGTAGAGACAAGATAGGGATTTAGACACACACACACACTCAAACACACACTCAAACAGGCACACACCAGACAAGGCCATACTGTGCGTAATTAATCGCAAACAGAGAGCCTGCATAACATGACCAAGGCCACCGGTCCTCCAGATCTTAAAACTGAGCTCTACAATGCTACGAGATGCCACTTCATATTCATATGAAACGCTGCTTTGAGTATCTATGCTCTCTCTCACATGTAGTTGGTAGAGTTGTTTTATTCTTACTCCCTCAATCTGTGTGATGTACTGTTGTCAATGCCATTATTGTATGGTTACGGTGTTAGGATATAAATGTTACATGATTGTTGAGTTAGTGTAGAGACTGTGTATCATTCTCTCTCACCCTCTGAGTGGTGTACTGCGCCTGCAGGCGGAGCAGCCGGAGTCTCAGCCCCTCCCTCTGGCCCTCGTCTGCAGTCTGGAGCAGCACCTCCTCTCCTCTCCTCAGCAGCTCCTCCATGCCAGCCTTCTCCTCATCCATCTGACCGGTCAACACACAGGGTCACAGTGAACGTTGTCACGGAAACAAAGACTCCCTTTCAATCAAACAACTGAACTAGGGTTTTCCAGGGTTAGAAAATGAACATTACGCCCATAATCAAAAACAAAAAATAAATTCAACTGTGAATCCGAACCCAAAATAGCTTGAAGAACCCTATATGATGTCCTTTTCCAGAGAGCCGAGGGTCGACAGACAGGAAGGAGTAAGACACTCTGCTTCCTGACTCACAGTGACCTTGGTCTGGGCTGGTGTGATTTGTTCAGCCGCTCTACACCGAGGGGTGTAAGTCCCTGATAACACACTCCGAGGACAAACTGCCCAATCACACCCTTGTTAATCTGTGACACTGTATACATCTTATATCACTTTGTGTTCTTTGTTTGACCAGTCATAAACTTAACCACTGTGTGTGCATTTGTGTGTGTGTGTGTGAGTGTGCGTGAGTGTATGAGTGAGTGAGAGAGAGTATCTGTATAATATATACCTTGTCATCATCCAGGGTGTGTGTGGGGTCCTGCTGGTCCTCTAGGGCCTTGATTGTTGCCTCTAGTTCCCCCTCAAAGGTCTGCATCAGGCTGGAGCTCAGGGCCTCCTCTGACTGGCTCTGCTGGAGCTCAGCAATCTGGTCCTGTTGGAGCTGAGAGATCTGGTGAGGGATCTGAGAGATCTGTTGTATCTGCTGAATCATATCCACAGTCCCAGGCTCCAGAGTGGTGGACATCTGGGTATCAGAAACAAAAGAGGGAGAATTACCCCCCTGTACGTATCTATCTACAGTTTGAATGATACAGCTCTAGACAGTTGTGATTGTAATACAGTGAAACAGTGTTGTACCTTGGCAGCTTTGATGCATTGGGAGACCTTGTGAAAGTTGCGGTTGAGTTCAGCCAGTTTGGGTTCTACGACGTCTCTGCAGGCAGGACCTCTACTGGTCATTAGGATGATGGCCTGGTCTCTCACACTGTCCACTCTCAGAGTGATGTCATCCAGCTCCTCTAGCAGGGTCTACACACACAACAATCAAACAATTTAATACATTAACAGGTTCATCAATAGCTTTTACTCCAATTATTATTTCCCCACACAGGCTAATTATATCCTAAACTCTGGTAATAGGCTCTAATAAAAATTCAATTGTAATCAACCAATATTGAATTTTCATGCTTCAGTTCCCTCCCCATGCTTTCCCCTCTCCTCTCTCTCTCCTACCATCTCCCTTCCCCCTCTCTCTCCTACCGTCTCCCTTCCCCTCCTCTCTCCTACCGTCTCCTTTCCCCTCCTCTCCTCTCTCTCCTACCGTCTCCCTTCCCCTCCTCTCTCCCTCCTACCATCTCCTTTCCCCTCTCCTCTCTCTCTCCTACTGTCTCCCTTCCCACTCTCTCTCCTACCATCTCCTTTCCCCCTCCTCTCCTCTCTCTCCAACAGTCTCCCTTCCCTCTCTCCTACCGTCTCCCTTCCCCTCCTCTCCCTCTCCTACCATCTCCTTTCCCCTCTCCTCTCCCTCTCCTACCGTCTCCCTTCCCACTCTCTCTCCTACCATCTCCTTTCCCCTCCTCTCCTCTCTCTCCAACCGTCTCCCTTCCCCTCCTCTCTCTCCTACCGTCTCCTTTCCCCTCTCCTCTCTCTCTCTCCTACTGTCTCCCTTCCCTCTCTCTCCTACCATCTCCTTTCCTCTCTCCTCTCTCTCTCCTATCGTCTCCCTTCCCTCTCTCTCCTACCGTCTCCCTTCCCCTCCTCTCTCTCCTACCGTCTCCCTTCCCCTCCTCTCTCTCCTACCGTCTCCCTTCCCCTCCTCTCTCTCCTACCGTCTCCCTTCCCCTCCTCTCCTCTCTCTCTCCTACCGTCTCCCTTCCCCTCCTCTCCTCTCTCTCTCCTACCATCTCCCTTCCCCTCCTCTCTCTCTCCTACCATCTCCCTTCCCCTCCTCTTTCTCTCTTACCATCTCCCTTCCTGTCCTCTCCCGTCTCTCTGTCTCTATCACCTTAACTACCATCTCTCTCCACTATCGGCTGTCTCGATCCCCTTAAGTACCATCTCTCTCCACTGAGGGCCGTCTCTCTGTCTCTATCACCTTAACTCCACTGTGGGTCGTCTCCATCACCTTAACTACCATCTCACTCTCCACTGTGGGCCATCTCCATCACCGTAACTACTATCTCCCTCTCCACTGTGGGCCATCTCCCTTTCCACTGTGGGCCGTCTCCATCACCTAAACTACCATCTCCCTCTCCACTGTGGGCCGTCTCCATCACCTTAACTACTATCTCCCTCTCCACTGTGGGCCGTCTCCATCACCTTAACTACTATCTCCCTCTCCACTGTGGGCCGTCTCCATCACCTTAACTACTATCTCCCTCTCCACTGTGGGCCGTCTCCATCACCTTAACTACTATCTCCCTCTCCACTGTGGGCCGTCTCCATCACCTTAACTACTATCTCCCTCTCCACTGTGGGCAGTCTCTCCGTCTCATCCAGGTGGATCTGGGTCTGGTACAGCCAGGTGCTGATGTGGGCCAGGTTCTCATCAAAGATCTCCACCTCGTTCTGGTGGTTCTGAAGGGAACAGAGGTAGAAAGATGGTAGTGCTGAGCGATTCGAGTTTGAGGTTGGTTCCGTTTTTGGTGCCATTATTAATAAATCGATTTCGGTTTTGATCATTTAAAATGACGACATAATAATTCTTGAGCTTTTTAATGGAAATTCCTAAGCTAAAAACAGTGAACATTCAATTGCCAAAACATTACAAAATATTCCATTGGCTCGGTCAGGTCCACATTGGATAAACATCAATAGATAAATAGGAAATTACTAATAAATAACCAAATGTTTCAGCTGTGTATATTACTTTGTTTTTATTTGATTACCTTATTCTTTTTTTATTCCTTAAAATCATCTCTTCTCAGGCAGTAGCAGTCAGCCAGCCAGGACACGTAATATTAACTCTGTTCTCCCCATACTGTACCGCCTTCAGTCATCCTATTTAGCTAACCTGCCTAAGTATGCTGCAGAGCTGTCGGACAAAATCATTGGACTAGTTCTTCAAAGTAGATAAGGTATACTTTCACGAACTGTCCCTCTTGTCGTTGTGTTGTGTACATAGCTCTCTCATGCGGTCTGTGTGTATCTAACCTAACGTAACAGACGGAACAGTGGATCAGTCCAGAGTTTTGTATATAATGACGAGAGGCTCATGTCTATGCTCTAACAATGGAAGTCGTTCTCCCAAAGGCGGGAAGGCAGGTGAAAAGCTTAGGTCCAAAATAAACCCATAGAAACGCATTGGGCTTATTTTGGACAGATTATGGTGAGAGTGAAACCTCTCGCTTCGCCTCTTCCTCTCTGATCCATCTCTATGGATTAGGATCATTGTAGTTAATTACCATGTGTTTGCCTTGAACTAGGTTTAATATGTGGTTAATGAAGACTCCAACCCATCAGCCCAGCATCCCACATAGTTATTGACTTGATTTCTCAGATTTCTCTCGTGAATGACTTGATTTCTCTCTAGAGAAACGGAGTGCTGAGGCAAGATGCAGGAATTATTCCAAATGTCCCTTCTGACATGTTTTACCTGTCATGTACACATTACTTTCCTCAACCATTACTTTAGACAGAGACAGGATTAATAGATAGGTTATCCTATGATAGTGAAGCGTGAACCCACCAGAACGGTGCTCAGCCAGTCCTCGGTCCAGGTGCGCACCTGTCCCCAGCCTTCGTTGAGGCCACACAGCTTGTCTTCCAGAGGGCCCTCGCTCCCCTCCACCAGCCCCTGCAGCCCAGCGCTGGTCTCCATCAGCTCAGCCAGGTCTGCCTTACGATGCTCCGACTCCTTCAGCATGCCCTGGGGAGCGCACACACACACGTTATACAAATGTTACACAAATCCTCTGCACACCCACACAAAAGCCAAATAAACATTTCAACAAACTATTCTAGCAAGCCCGGTGAACACACTAGCACACAACTCACACACACGTGACTCACGTTGGCCCAGGCGATCTCAGCGTCTATATCAGCAGGCATGTCTCCAGAGGACTTTTTCTGCTGCAGCAGAGTCTGGTTGGTGTTCAGCCAGTCCTGTAGGGCGGCGCTGTCCTTATGTAGTCTCAGAGACAAAGACAGAGCCTTCTCCAGGTCCTGCTTCCCCTCTGTCACCTGGAGAGAGAAGAAGAGACGATGGACTCGGGGTTTGGTTGGTCAAAATGACGATATCCTCATCATTTTGAAACTAGGTTTATTTTAAGAACGCAACTATTCATGATGACACAGCTGACCAAGTGAGAAGACCAGACTGTTATGTCCTAAGGTTAAACTACTATAGTCACGTGTGTGTGTATTACCTGTGCTCCCAGGTGGTTGTAGAGCAGTTTAAGTGCTGTCAGTTGTTCATCCATGCCTCTGGGGTTATCAGTCTGTTGTTTCTGGACGATCTGTCTTCCTGTTTTTATCACTGTCTCCACCTCTAACTTCACCTCACTCAGAACCTTATACAGTTTCTGAAGGGTTAAGGAGACAGACAGGGAGTGTGAGGGAGAATGTGTGTGTGTGTGTGTGTGTGTGTGTGTGTGTGTGTGTGTGTGTGTGTGTGTGTGTGTGTGTGTGTGTGTGTGTGTGTGTGTGTGCGCGCACGTACATGCACACCTGTAAGAGACTTCTCAAAGTGTTTTATTTCTAGGTCTCACCATACAGCCGATGAGGTGGGCCTGGATCTGTTGGGGTTCCACCTCTCTAACGTCTAGAATGTGCAGCTCTTCCTTGGCTCCATCAAGAACCCTCTTACAGTCCAGCATGCGCTGCTCAAAGTTAGCAGGCTTCTGGAACAACTGGTACTTAGTGGAGATCTCTCGCAGCTTCCGCTGAAAGACGAAAAAACAGCATAATGACCAACCAGAATTATTGCAGAGACAACAACATTTTCAATAAATCATAAACTCCTATGTTATCCCTATAGGCTTTAATGAGAACAATTTCACCCCCTGTCCACTAGGGGGCAGTACCTGCAGCAGGTCCAACATGGTTCCACTGCGAGCAGCCTTGCCCTCTGGGGTGGCAGGAGGCAGATTACCCACGTTCCTACTCCTCAACTCCTCCACTGTCACCTCATGGGCCGCAATCTCTGCCCCGATGGTCTGCAAAGGATGGAGACGGGTTTAGAGGTCAGGGGTTAAACTGACATCCAATAACTAATTGTTGGCATTCGCTACATGTGTTTGTGGGATTTGTCAATGTAGTCGGTCAGATAGAAGATGAGTTTGTGTGTGTGTGTGGTGTGTGTGTGTGCATGTCTGTATGTGTGTACCTGGGCCTCTTGCGGTAGCTGGAAGGCATCTATGCGGTCGGTGAGGTAAGAGGTGAGTGTGTGGTCGAGCTGGGTCAGTGACTCCTGCAGAGCCTGGAGAACCTGCTCATTCTCTTTCAGAGTGGCCAGTTGCTGCTCTAGACTGATCTGACGGTTCACAGCCTAGGTGGATGTCATATCAACATTAAGTCAATATACATAATATATAGACAAGTACATTACCAAACATATACTTATCTACCTGTTTACAGCCTAGAAAATATAGAAATGGACATAATTCTGATATGTTCAAGACATACAGTACCAGTCAAATGTTTGGACACACCTACTCATTCCAGGGTTTTTCTTTATTTTTTATATTTTCTGCATTGTAGAATAATAGTGAAGACATCAAAACTATAAAATAACATATGGAATCATGTAGTAAACAAAAAGTATTAAACAAATCGCCAAAGTAGCCACCCTTTGCCTTGATGACAGCTTTGCACACTCTTGGCATTCTCTCAACCAGCTTCACCTGGAATGATTTTCTAACAGTCTTGAAGAAGTTCCCACATATTCTGAACACTTGTTGGCTGCCATTCCTTCACTCTGCAGTCCAACACATCCCAAACCATCTCAATTGGGTTGAGGTCGGGTGATTGTGTTGGCCAGGTCTTCTGATGCAGCACTCCATCACTCAAATAGCCCTTACACAGCCTGGAGGTGTGTTGGGTCATTGTCCTGTTGAAAAACAAATGATAGTCCCACTAAGCACAAACCAGATGGGATGGCGTATCGCTACAGAATGCTGTGGTAGCCATGCTGGTGAAGTGTGCCTTGAATTTGAATTAAATTACTGACATTGTCACCAGAAAAGCACCCCCAGACCATCACACCTCCTCCATGCTTCACGGTGGGAACCACACATGCGGAGATCATCCATTCACCTACTCTGCGGCTCACAAAGACACGGCAGTTGAAACTAAAAATCTCCAAGTTGGACTCTTCCACCAGTCTAATCTCCCTCGCTTATGTTTCTTGGTCCAAGCAAGTCTCTTCTTCTTATTGGTGTCCTTTAGTAGTGGTTTCTTTGCAGCATGAAGCCTTGATTCACGCAGTCTCCTCTGAACAGTCGATGTTGAGATGTGTCTGTTACTTGAACTCTGAAGCATTTATTTGGGATGCAATTTCTGAGGCTGGTAATTCTAATGAACTTATCCTCTGTAGCAGAGGTAACTCTGGGTCTTCCTTTCCTGTTGCGGTCCTCATGAGAGCCAGTTTCATCATAGTGCTTGATGGTTTTTGCGACTGCACTTAAAGAAATGTTCAAAGTTCTTGAAATGTTGCACATTGACTGACCTTCATGTCTTAAAGTAATGATGGACTGTGGTTTGTATTTGTTTATTTGAGCTGTTCTAGCTATTTTACCAAACAGAGCTATCTTGTCACAACATCACTGATTGGCTCAAACGCATTAAGAAGGAAATAAATTCCACAAATTAACTTTTAACAAGAGACACTTGTTAAACACATTCCAGGTGACTACCTCATGAAGCTGGTTGAGAGAATGCCAAGAGTGTGCAAAGCTGTCATCAAGGCAAATGGGGGCTTCTTCAAAGAATCTCAGATATAAAATATATTTTGATTTGTTTAACACTTTTTTTGGTTACTACATGATTCCTTATGTGTTATTTCACAGTTTTTATGTCTTCACTATTATTCTACAATGTAGAAAATAGTACAAATAAAGAAAAAACCTGGATTTGTAATTATTTAACCTTAATTTAACTAAGCAAGTCAGTTGAGAACAAATTCTTATTTACAGTTACGGCCTAGTGGGTTAACTGCCTTGTTCAGGGGCAGAAAGACAGATTTTTACCTTGTCAGTTCGGAGATTTGATCTTGCAACCTTTCGGTTACTGGCCCAACGCTCTAACCACTAGGCTACCTGAATGAGTAGGTGTGTCCAAACCTTTGACTGGTACTGTATATAAGTAAGCATTTCACTGTTAGTCTATGCCTGTTGTTAATGGAGCATGTGACGAATACAATTAGAATTGATTTTGTATCTACTACCATATACACAATTCACAAATAGAAAACAAGATGTTGTCGAGGATCGACGAGGCATGTCGTTTCTCACAAACAAAGATGCAGAAAGAGACAGACAGCCACTTGATGGCTATGTACAAAGACAGTTGTTTTTCTCATCCCCCAGACACAGACACACGCACGCACGCACACACACACACACAGTCACACACAGACACACACAGACACACACAGACACACACAGACCTGGTGGCTGAGTTGATCGTAGCAGGAGTTGAAGGTCTCTAGTTTCTCTGAGATAAGTTCGTCCAGGATGCCCCCATCTATCAGGGTCTGACCCAACTCCCTGATCTGTGTCCTGTTGTCACCTGGGTGGCGCAACACACATTCCAACGACTAGAGAGAGAGAAAGAGGAGAGGAGAAGAGAGGGAGAGAGAAATAATAAAGGTGACAGGGTGAGAGAGAGAAGGGGAGGAAAGAGAGAGGGTGACGTGTCAGTGTTTATATACACAAGAGTATGTGGACACCCCTTCAAATTAGTGGATTCGGCTATTACAGCCACACCCATTGATCACAGGTGTAGAAAATGGAGAGCACAGCTATGCAATCTCCATAGTCAAACATTGGCAGTAGAATGGCCTTACTGAAGAGCTCAGTGACTTTCAACGTGGCATCCTACCATCATAGGATGCCACCTTTCCAAGTCAGTTCGTCAAATTTCTGCCCTGCTAGAGCTGTCCCGGTCAACTGTAAGTGCTGTTATTGTAAAATGGACGTCAAGGAGCAACAACGGCTCAGGCACAAAGTGGTAGGCCACACAAGCTCACAGAACTTGACCGCTGAAGCGCGTAGCATGTAAAAATCGGCTGTTTTGGGTTGTAACATTCACTACCTAGTTCCAAACTGCCTCTGGAAGCAATGTCAGCGCAATAACTGTTCGTCGGGAGCATCATGAAATGGGTTTCTATGGCTGAGCAGCCACACACAAGCCTAAGATAACCATGTGCAATACCAAGCGTCGGCTGGAGTGGTGTAAAGCTCACTGCCATTGGGCTCTGGAGCAGTGGAAACGCGTTCTCTAGGGTGATGAATCCAGCTTCACCATCTGGCAGTACAATGGACAAATCTGGGTTTGGCAGATGCCAGGAGAATGCTACCTGCCCCAATGCATAGTGCCAACTGTAAAGTTTGGTGGAGGAATAATGGTCTGGGGCTGTTCTTCATGGTTCGGGCTAGGCCCCTTAGTTCCATGAAGGGAAATCTTAACGCTACAGCATACAATGACATTCTAGACAATTCTGTGTTTCCAAATTTGTGGCAACAGTTTAAGGAAGGCCCTTTCCTGTTTCATCATGTCCCCCGTGCACAAAGCTTGGTCTATACAGCAATGGTTTGTTGAGATCGGTGTGGAAGAAAACCTTTGGGATGAATTGTTACACCGACCGCGAGCCAGGCTTAATTGCCTAACTTCAGTGCCCGACTTCACTAATGCTCTTGTGGCTGAATGGAAGCAAGTCCCTGCAGCAATGTTCCAACATCTAGTGGAAAGCCTTCCTAGAAGAGTGGAGGCTGTTATAGCAGCAAAGGGGAGGACCACCTCCATATTAATGCCCATGATTTTTTTATGAGATGTTCGACAAGGTGTCCACATACTTTTGGTAATGCCGTGTAGGTCGGTGTCACTCTTACAGTACCTGAGGTAGGCAGACAGAGTGCTGGAGTCTGCCCAAAGAGGACAGACTGGTGACATCATCAAAGTAAGAGAAACAGACAGAACACAAAACAATACCTTCTAGGGTCAAAAGGAAAAGACAAGCGAATAACACGAAAGAAAGGGGGAAAGGGAGACAATTTAATAAAGAGGGTGAGTCAGAGTGGTGGGAAGGATGGGGGGGTGGAGGGATTAAAGGAGAGAGCATACGATAAAGTGGAGGGGAGAGAATGAGAGATGAAAAAGGAAAGAAAGAAGAATGGATAGGTTTAAATAGAGATATCTACCTCCAAAGCCTTGTTGACAGCCTCCGTGCTCTCAGGTAGGTTCTCTGTAGCCTGAAGCTTCTCCTCCAACGTGTTGAACCAGCCCTGCTCCAGGTCCAGGTACTGCAGCAGCTCCATCCAACACGACCACACCTCCTACAGAGGAGACCACATGGACACGGACATATATACAACCACATTACTGTATGATATGAACACAAATACAACAAAGAACCAGTGCCTCATTAGTTGTTTGGACTAGTCTTAACAAACTCTTTACCTCCAGGGTGTGACACTTGCTCTTGAAGCGGTCACATAGTTTCTGATAGTTCCCCAGGACTCCCCCCAGCTCCTCTGTCAGGTCCTGGCCACTGCCACCAGGGGTCGTCTTAGCCTTAGCCACCAACATGTTAATGTTGTCCTTCAATATCTTCACTCTCACCTCCTTCTGTAACACATCCTCTTTAGCCCTCTAAGTAGGGAGGGGAGAGAAGGAAAGAGATGAGGCAAAGAGGAAAGAAAGAGACATGCCAGGTTATCAGGATAGTATTTTCACATAAGAGGGGCCATAACTGGCTACATAGCATTAAAGTGGGATTCTTGTGGTTTAGTTGGTGGGACTTTCTTTCTAGAAGGAATGAGGAGTTTCAGTTTTTTTAATTTTTTTTATGTCAAAGTTCTGTTCTCTGTTCCCCACCTTCATCTCTTCCAGTGCCCCCTCCAGCTCCTCAGGACTCTTGTACTCAAAGTCTCTCATGAGGAACTCCTCGTCCACCTGGGCCATCCATTCCTGCATCTCTGCCAAGTCTTTTCTTAGGTTCACCTGCCTCTCCTGGCTCTCACTCACACGCTCCTGGTGGCTCAGCAGCTACCCAGAGACAACACAGAGATAACACGGACCACTGTCAGGTTACACAGGGTAGCAAGTACACAGAGTGTCTTAATAACATGTCAGGCTTTAAATAAGACGCTGACATTAACAAAAGGATACACAGAAAAGTGTATGAGCAGTTCAGTATGCAGGCTTCATTTATTTTAGTGGATAGATCAGCTTTAATAATTACAGATTGTGGCTTCTATCAATGTAATTATCTGCATAATTTCCAATCCCCATATATTCTTTTGTAAATATATATAATTTTATATATTTTTTAAATATATTTTCCCCTAACCCTACCACCTCTCCCCTAATTGGAGTAAACTAATGGAAAACAATACTTAAGCTTCTACTTTCAGTTTATACAGTCTATATATTTTAGATAGTATATTCTACATTAGTTATCTTGTGTTTGTTTTTAGTCCCCGCCTTCAGCTACTCTCAGCCCCTCCCATCTATCTCTGAAGACCATCCAGTCCCAGATTTCAGCTACGCTCAGCCCCTCCCATCTATCTCTGAAGACCATCCAGTCCCAGCCTTCAGCTACACTCAGCCCCTCCCATCTATCTCTGAAGACCATCCAGTCCCAGCCTTCAGCTACGCTCAGCCCCTCCCATCTATCTCTGAAGACCATCCAGTCCCAGCCTTCAGCTACTCTCAGCCCCTCCCATCTATCGCTGAAGACCATCCAGTCCCAGCCTTCAGCTACTCTCAGCCCCTCCCATCTATCTCTGAAGACCATCCAGTCCTAGCATTCAGCTACACTCAGCCCCTCCCATCTATCTCTGAAGACCATCCAGTCCCAGCCTTCAGCTACTCTCAGCCCCTCCCATCTATCTCTGAAGACCATCCAGTCCCAGCCTTCAGCTACTCTCGGCCCCTCCCATCTATCTCTGAAGACCATCCAGTCCCAGCCTTCAGCTACTCTCAGCCCCTCCCATCTATCTCTGAAGACCATCCAGTCCCAGCCTTCAGCTACACTCAGCCCCTCCCATCTATCTCTGAAGACCATCCAGTCCCAGCCTTCAGCTACTCTCAGCCCCTCCCATCTATCTCTGAAGACCATCCAGTCCCAGCCTTCAGCTACTCTCAGCCCCTCCCATCTATCTCTGAAGACCATCCAGTCCCAGCCTTCAGCTACTCTCAGCCCCTCCCATCTATCTCTGAAGACCATCCAGTCCCAGCCTTCAGCTACTCTCAGCCCCTCCCATCTATCTCTGAAGACCATCCAGTCCCAGCCTTCAGCTACTCTCAGCCCCTCCCATCTATCTCTGAAGACCATCCAGTCCCAGCCTTCAGCTACACTCAGCCCCTCCCATCTATCTCTGAAGACCATCCAGTCCCAGCCTTCAGCTACTCTCAGCCCCTCCCATCTATCTCTGAAGACCATCCAGTCCCAGCCTTCAGCTACTCTCAGCCCCTCCCATCTATCTCTGAAGACCATCCAGTCCCAGCCTTCAGCTACTCTCAGCCCCTCCCATCTATCTCTGAAGACCATCCAGTCCCAGCCTTCAGCTACTCTCAGCCCCTCCCATCTATCTCTGAAGACCATCCAGTCCCAGCCTTCAGCTACTCTCAGCCCCTCCCATCTATCTCTGAAGACCATCCAGTCCCAGCCTTCAGCTACTCTCAGCCCCTCCCATCTATCTCTGAAGACCATCCAGTCCCAGCCTTCAGCTACTCTCAGCCCCTCCCATCTACCTCTGAAGACCATCCAGTCCCAGCCTTCAGCTACTCTCAGCCCCTCCCATCTATCGCTGAAGACCATCCAGTCCCAGCCTTCAGCTACTCTCAGCCCCTCCCATCTATCTCTGAAGACCATCCAGTCCCAGCCTTCAGCTACTCTCAGCCCCTCCCATCTATCTCTGAAGACCATCCAGTCCCAGCCTTCAGCTACTCTCAGCCCCTCCCATCTATCTCTGAAGACCATCCAGTCCCAGCCTTCAGCTACTCTCAGCCCCTCCCATCTATCTCTGAAGACCATCCAGTCCCAGCCTTCAGCTACTCTCAGCCCCTCCCATCTATCTCTGAAGACCGTCCAGTTGATTTCTAGCTGTCATATGTTTTCCACTGTGCTGTGATGTTTTCTGAACTTTCTATTCTCATAGTTTCTACAGATTGTAAATTAGGGATACACATTTTTGCCAAGAGTATTATTATATTATTGATCGATTGTCTGTTTTTTCAAGTCCCACAGCAGTGCTATTTGCAAAGTTAGCTCCAAGTAAATGTTGTATTTTTTTGTTGCCATTCCTGAACCGGTGACCAAAACAGGCTACATATGGGCAGTACCAAAACAAGTGATCTAATGATACTGTCTCTTTGCCTCAAAATCTGCAGAGCTGGGATGGTTGTATCACCTATTTACAGTGCATTCGGAAAGTATTCAAACCACTTGGAGTTTTCCACATTTTGTTACGTTACAGCCTTATTCAAAACAACAACAAAAAAATTGGGGGGGATTTTCTCATCAATACACCATAATAACAAAAGAAAGAAAACCTGTTGATGAAGAAAAAAATCAATTTAATCCATTTTAGAATAAGGCTGTAACGTAACAAAATGTGCAAAAAGTCAAGGGTTTTGTATACTTTCTATCCAGTGTTGTTTGAACTGTCCTCTTCTTCCTCACCTGTTTGCTCAGTGTCTCCCACCTCCCCTGGCACTCCTCCAGTTTAGCCTGCCCCCAGTGGGCCAACTCTGGTACTGCAGCCCCCTGCACCGCCAATACGTTCTCTCCTATCTGCTTCACTAAACTTTCCACTGACTCCATCTCACTCACATATTCCTAAGAAGGAGATGGGGGAGAGAGGGGCATGGGTTATAACATTGCAGTACTTTAGGTCTAACAGTTCAAAGTTTTGTTTGTTTTTGAATGGTGTGACCTATGACCTTGCACTGGTTGAGCTCTTCCTGTAGTCTCTCTGCATCTCCCTGGCCCTTGGCATTCCGTGACATCAGTTCCTGTACGCCATCCAGCCAGCGCTCCACCTCCACCACACGCACCTGGAAACAACATCATCGTGAACCTTACTGACAACAATCACTGCCTTATTTTGTCATTGCTTGGGTCCAATAGAAGTTCCATTGATGTTTAAGCAGAATAGAGGCAGGATATTCTACGGGACAGTTTTCTACCTGATTGTCCTTCAGGCTACCCAGGATGCACTGCAGCGTACCCAGCTCCTCGCGTGCCCTGGAGGAGAGCTGACTCCATCTTTGTAGTTCTGCAGGGTCCGAGGCCTGCTGCATCTGCTCTATCTCTATACACAGAGCCTAAGGCGAGAGGGAGAAAAAACTACATGACCCATAACCCATTAATCTGCAGCTGAGGGACAAATTATAGGACAGTTGTCAGGTGTGGTAGGTAGCCTAGGGGGCGATAGAGGTGAGTAGGCTGATCTGAGACAGTCAGTCTGCAGGGTGTGTTTAAACCTCAGGGGCAGGAGCAGAGTTTGAGGCAACAGCTGCAGCCTGCAGCAGTAGGAACGTGCATGGTAGACTGGTTGCAGTCTGAGGGTTGAAGCTCTGAGCCACAGGCAGCAGGCAGGGTGCCCAGAAAGTTCCCAGGCTGCCCTGGCACCATGCTTTATCTACCACGATAACGAGGCCTACAGCCGACCCACATTCCTACAGACTCTCTCTCAATCACACACACACACGCGCACACACACACGCATGCACACACACATTCACAAACACACCCTTGCAAGCACAAACATACACACACATCCCTCTTTCTCCTCTGTTGCGGTTGAAAGATTAAAGAGGGACGTATAGGTGTGAGAATGGGCCCATTGTATGTTGGAACCAGAGCAGACAGACATCTAATAGGTCTGGACTCAGCCATTAACAGATAACCCACAAATACACTGCTACACGATAACACACGGACAACTGGAACACAGTACAGAGAACGATGAATAAAAGCCCCGAAGCCACTCACCTGTGCCCGCTCCACTGCCCCCTCCGTTGTAGGCACATCCATGACGGCTTCCCGCAGTGTGCCCAGTCTAGCCTCCAGACCATCTACGAGGTCAGTCCCAGACACACTGACCACAGGAATCTGGTCACCCTGAACCACCTGTATTATCTGGGCCCTCTGGTCATCAACATACTGGAGGCTGACCAGCGCTGGAACACAGACAGGGGGTGAGGAGACACTGTTAAGTCAAGGGTTATAGTATCTAGTTGCCACAAGGGGTCAGAGTATTGTTTTGGGAATTCCCATAGGTACTGGCTGTTATAATTTGTGGCTGTTATGAACTCACTGAGCTCTCTGTGGGTGGGTGTGTTTGTGCGCCTTCCATTTCACTGTATGTCAGAGATAGAGCGTGTGCTGCACATTTGCCCAGGGCTCCAGATGTTTGCTGTGTGTGCCTCATGGCAAGCCTAAATGAGGCTGCGCAACTAATGCAAGTCAGTGGTTCATACCCGCTGAACCTTCAATATGCCACAGTAAACACAATGAAAACAGAAAAATGCATCAACATACTTCAACAGAATGTGCTAAATTCAACCCTGTTGGGCAAAAATGAACACTACGCACACTGCTCTCACGGGCATGAGTACTCTCACATAATCTGCCTGTGTTTATATACAGCAGACAGAGAGAGAGGGAGGGGAGAAAAAGGGAGAGAGAGAGGCCCAGTGAAAGACTGCCTCTCTGAAGCAGAAACAAAATGGTTTTCCTCAGGGCAGTTGCACACATACACTCCTTTTAAGGTCAGAAGACAAATAGGCCTCTCCAATATACTTTTACATTCTTTTCGAGCAGGACTCATAAATTCCAGGAGAAAAATGTTGATTGATTTCAGAACTCCTAAAACTCAAAACCTGGTCCTTGGGAGCTTGGCAGAGACCACCCACCCACCCACCCACCCACACACACCCACCCACACACACCCACACACACACACACACACACACACACGGTCCTGCGTATTCAGTGGTCATATAAGGGCATCATCGATTACTTCTGTCCAACCAAGGCTGGATATAAAGCTGATGTCATATCACAGCTCCAGCAGTAAGAGCCAGTAGAGTTCATTGATCTGGCATCAATCCTGTAGCCTCAGTAAAAACTATGGAAGGTTTAGGACCGCCACCACTGATGAAGTGCTGAAAGAACACAAGTCCATTCATTGGGCATTGATAAAGCTTTGACCCAATGGCGACCAAGCATTTTTTAAGCGTTTATACAGTGTTGTCAGAGCACGGGTCAAGTCCCTGCATTGATTTCGAGCAAATGTTAAAGCAATGTTGTGGTCCCATACCTGCATTGATCTCCTGCTCCCTGGTCTGTAGCTGCTGCAGTGTGGAGGCCTGGTGGGCAGAGACAGTGGCCATGTTGGCTGTGAGAGTGGGCGGGACATCTATTGACTCCACCTCTGCAGAGAGCTGGTCCAATCGTGGGCTCAGGGCAGTCAGCTGGGCCAACCGTGACTGGAGACAGAGATACAAACAGATAAGACGAAAGGGTAAACAGACTTCACGACACATCTGTTGAGATGATTTGTGATGTTTAACAGTTTCAGTGGGGGTCGTCTCCATGGCGATAATCAAGCCAGAGGTCAGGGTGAGGGTGATGGTTCTAAGGGTTGGGTTCTAACCTTGCACTCTGTCCTGAGGGTTCTAAGGGCAGCCTCATCAGATCTGGTACTGTCTGTTCCACTCAGCCACTGGTCTTGTTCTCCCAGAACCTTGTCCACAGCAGCCAACTCAGAGCAGAGGCTCCTGACCCGGGTCTGGGCCTGGACCCAGTCACACAGAGCCTTCAGCTCACTCACACACACCTCCCACTCAGCCTCCACCACATCTATATCACACCTGATAGAGTCCACACTCACTCCCTCTACAGAGAGGGAGGAGGTAGGGAAGGATAGGAGTGAAGGAGAGAGAGAGAAATAGAAATGAGGGAGAAGGGGGAGATAGACGCAAGGAGAATGAGGCAAATAAAAATGTAGGGGAGATTGAGAAAAGGAGAGAAGGGAGAGAGAGGAGGAAAGGTTAAACAAAACCACACCAACACTATAACACCAATACTTCTCCATCTTTCCTTACTGTTATCCTGCTGTAAACAAATAAAGCCTGAGTGCCTGAGCGTTTCACTGTAAATGAAGCCAGGAGCCTCAAGTCCTGCTTGAGGTTTTTATGACAATACCTGCAAACACACAAGTCATGCTTACTGGCAACCAATAAAAATCAGGTTTAAAAATACCCCCAAGTATACAACAGCTGTGGAAAAATGATCTTACGAGACCAACACTAAATACTGAGGAACAGGATATTTCTGGAAGAGCCAATAAATACATTAAAACCTGTTTTAAGTGAGGATAGGCATTGGTCTGAAGCCGAAAAAGAAAGGAAATTCACATCAGCACCACAAGGCCTACTCCACCCATGCTCTACCAAGGTTTACCAGCACACAGCTCTGATCTACGACAGTTCAGTAGCTATGTTGGTAATGTACTTCAATCTATGTGTACAAACAAGCTTTTAAAACAAACCTCACCTAGGAGATATGTACTTTATGAAATGAAGGTGAAGGTCAAGTAGAGTGAACCAATATCCAATCATATCAACAGAAATGATTCATAAAATAATGTGTAACTGTAGTAAAAACTGAAGGACATTGCTACAACGGTACAAATGTTAAACACAAAATACAAACATAATAAATAAAGGTACTGCTTATTTTGCTTTTCTGGGGATTCCCTACCTTTCTCCAGGGGTTCCATCAGGCGCCGCCCTCCTTGGGTCACCTGACCAACCTGAGCCTCCTTCGACAACAGCTGCGCCTCCAAAGCCTACAGTGATTGGAAGACAGACATGAAATCAACTCATCAAAAAGTTTTCCATTGATCCCAAAGTACAACCTTTTGCCAAAGCCAAATTGAGAGCACCTAATGTTACCTGTAAATGCATCATGGAAGCTGTAGTTTTTAATGGACCTACCTGTAGTTTTTCCTGAAGGTCAGGGTTTTCAGGGTCAGTAGAGGCCAGGGTCTGAGCTGAAACTTTCCATGTGTTCAGCCATCTCAAGAGGTCAGATAAGTCACTCTCCAACCTGATGGAGCAGAGAGAGTTTGGTTCTGTACTGATGTAGTTGTCTGTATGTGAGTGTGTGAGTGTGTGTGTTCCAGTCCTTACCCTCCCCTGAGTTCCGACTCATCCGTCTCCACCAGTCGTCTCTTGGGAGGAGTGGGCGGGGCCAGCTCTTGGTCGTCAAGCACCTTCTCAGGCTGTGCTGCCGCCACAGCGACAGTTTCCATCACAACCGTCTCCATTGCGACGCGTTCCTCAATCTGAGCCATCCCAGCGGCCTTCGTCACGGCCTCCGTCACCTTGGCAATGGTTCAGAACATGCGTGTGAGCGACTGATTGGAACCGGGCTGAACAGAGAACCCAACAGGACAAATGAACTGGATCAAAATGTCCACTGTGGTATTGTGACAAGTAAATGCCTATGGGCAGTCTGACACCACCATAGCCTGGTATAAAGGTATATAGTCATTTACATCCTCTGCACAAGACAGTGCAGTGGCTTGACTGCTTTTTAATCCTGTTGTTCTTCTCTTATTTGGAGGTTTCCATCCACTAATGGCTCTTTGGACAGACCAGTGAGAAACTGTGCAACCTACTGACTCTGTTTCAAGTTGCAAGTTTTATTAGTCGTCCGTACAAGATACACAAGATACACACAATCCAACGAAATTGCTTACTTGCAGGTTTCTTTCAAAAATGCAACAAGAAATTATAAAAGATAAGAATATGAAAATAAAGTAAGTGGTTCAGTAGAATAGAATAAACGTTTTAGCATAAGTGTAAAAGGCTCTGCATGGTCAATCTGACAAGCATTTATTAGATATGGCCTCTGCAGAAGTCAGGGCATTCCTACTTCTTGTGCTTCACAGGGCAGTTGTGAAGGAAGATGTCAAGGAGGTCAACCAATCATGTCAATGCGGAGCTAGTGTATATGGAGCCCTTCGGATTGTTACAAAATTTGGGAGGTGCACAGCGATGCGGTACGAAGCTCGATTGGGCCTCCGCAAGCCTCTGAAGGCTCTGCAATAACGTCACAGAAAAGTATGGTCAGTTCAGCAGTCTGATGGCTTGTAGATAGAAACTACCCCTGAGCCTGCTGTTATCAGACCTCACGCTCTGATACAGTCTGCCTGACGCTAAGGGAGTGAAGAGTTCGTGGCTGGGGTGTGTGGGTTCCTTGATTATGCTGCTGGACTTCCTCAGGCACCGTTTCAAGTACGTCCTGGATGGGTGGGAACACGGCCCCAGTGATGTACTGGGATGTCTTCACCTGGAGGGCCTCGAAGTCGTGGCAATTCCCGTACCAGGCCACAATGCAACCGGTCAGGACGCTCTCGCTGGTGCAGCGGTAGTATTTTGAGTCACTCGGGGTGGCATGCCAAATTTCTTCCTCCACCTTATGAATTGGAGACGCTATTACTCCCTCTTGACAAGAGTGGGAGGGTTTTTGGTCCATGTCATGTTCTCGGTGATGTGAACGCCGAACTTATAACTGCTGACTCTCTACTGCAGTCCCGTTGATGTGGATCAGGTCTGTGTTCCCTCCACTGCTTCCTGAAGTCAACAATCAACTCCTTAGTTTAGCTGACATTAAGGGAGAGGTTGTTGTCCTGGCACCACAATGCCAGTTCACTTCCCTCCTCTCTATAAGCAAACTTGATGATGGAGTTTGTGTCATGCAAACAGCGAGAACAGGGAGTACAGCAGAGGGCTGAGGACACACCCATGAGGGGCCTCTGTGTTAAGAGTCAGTGTGAGGAGGTGTTATTTATTTATTATTTTTATTTCACCAGGTAAGCTAGTTGAGAACAAGTTCTCGTTTACAACTGCAACCTGGCCAAGATAAAGCAAAGCAGGGCGACACAAACAACAACACAGATTTACACATGGAATAAACAAGCGTACATTCAATAACACAATAGAAAAAAACAAAGTCTATATACAGTGTTTACAAATGGCGTGAGGAGGTAAGGCAATAAATAGGCCATAGTAGCGAAGTAATTACAGTTTAGTAAATTAACACTGGAGTGATAGATGAGCAGATGATGATGTGCTAGTAGAAATACCGGTGTGCAAAAGAGCAGAAAAGTAAATAAAAAACAATATGGGGATGAGGTAGGTAGATTGGATGGACTATTTACAGATGGGCTATGTAAGCTGCAGCGATCGGTAAGCTGCTCAGATAGCTGATGTTTAAAGTTAGTGAGGGAAATATAAGTCTCCAGCTTCAGCGATTTTTGCAATTCGTTCCAGTCATTGGCAGCAGAGAACTGGAAGGAAAGGCAGCCAAAGAGGTGTTGGCTTTGAGGACGACCAGTCAGATATACCTGCTGGAGCGCGTGGGTGTTGTTATCGTGACCAGTGAGCTGAGATAAGGCGGAGCATTACCCAGCATAGACTTATAGATGACCTGGAGCCAGTGGGTCTGGCGACGAATATGTAGCGAGGGCCAGCCGACTAGTGATGGGTGGTATAAGGGGCTTTGGTGACAAAACGGATGGCACTGTGATAGACTGTATCCAGTTTGCTGAGTAGAGTATTGGAAGCTATTTTGTAAATGACATCGCCGAAGTTGAGGATCGGTAGGATAGTCCGTTTTACGAGGGTATGTTTGAGTGAAGGAGGCTTTGTTGCGAAATAGGAAGCCGATTCTAGATTGGATTATGTTGATGCCAATCCTTGCAGCCGGTGGTCTGCAAGGATTGCAGCCTGTGGTCTGCCCGTCAGGGTCCAAGATCCAGTTGCAGAGGGTAGTGTCGAGACCCAGGGTTCTGAGTTTGGTGTTGAGCTTGGAGGGAACAATAGTGTTGAATGTTGAACTGTAGTCAATCAACAGTATTCTCACATAGGTGTTCCTCTTGTCCAGATGTGTTAGGGCCATGTGAATAGTGATGGAAATGGTTGAATGTGTCATGTGAATGTTTTTCATGCCATTTGGGCTCCATGGTAATTAGGTAATTAAGTGATATGAGGACAGGAATTGAGCTGCCTACACACACAGGTTTGTGTCTGTGTCTCCACAAGCTCAGGTCTTGTTGAGGTGTTATGATATTGGGACTGACACACACACACACAAACACATTCACACACAAACCTGGTAGGAGCAGTCCTCTAGTCTCTGGACCAGGTTATCCCATCTCTGGGTCAGCTCCTCTGTGTCTCCTTCGATCCTCGCCCCCGCCTCCGCGCTTCTCAGCAGTGACCTCACATCCTGTCCCGCATCTCTCAGCTGGTCAAGCGTCCGCCGCTTCTTCTCCATGTCCTCCTTCAGGAGCTAGCCACAGGGGTCAAAGGTTACTAGCCGACCTCAAATGCATCTGCAGTTAGCATGTGATTCGCAAAGTAATAATAAACAGAATAGAAAAGATGTTGGGTGTTGCTAATCGTTTCCAGCGGTCATTTCTGTGTGTCTAGACTATACTGTAGCCCACAGCAACCATAGAGATTCACATTATAAATGTATTATAAATGATAAGAAAACATTTCCCAAAGCTCTAAATCTCAGGCTGAACTTTTTGATTGCCTTATATTACCTTTGACATTCCTGATAATATAGTTGGTAATAAAACATGAAGCCAAATATGAATTTCCTCGTCCGCCTGCACTTCGGCAAAAACAAGCCCACTCTTTATATCACAGAGCTCTTAGAAAGGATACGGCAATTTGATTTTGCAGGTAAATGCTAACGTCATTCATGAACGTAGCCTAGCAATTAGCATGTCGTAGCATCTTGTGGCACACCACTTACCGCTAATCTGCGGACATTAGCATTCATCTCTCCCGGGTCCTTGAAGGCGTTGGTCTGAACCTCACCTAAGGCCGCCTCTTTCTCTGTCAGCCACGCTTGGAACAAACTCTGAAAGAGGAACGAGTGAATAGGTTAACCTTCTGACATAACACAAACAAAGGAATGACTTCTGGAGCTATGGGACTAGTTGATGTGTGAGCTCATTTTAGAGCTGGGAATTGAATTAGGGAACACAATTACCTGAGATTATTGAATTACCTGAACCTCATAACAAACAGTCAAACTCAAGTCTCGCTAGACTGAGATCCTATGTCTGTGTATACAAGGCTTTCTCCAGTACTCCAACTACAGTAAAGGAACTTCCAATCAGAACTGATTGGAGCTCATTCTCAATGAGTGGACTCAGTTGGCTCTCAGTTTAGTAGCATTCAAGTCAAAATAAAAATGTGGGTATGTGTGTTTGTGTTCACCTGGTCCTCCAGCAGCTGCTGCCACACCAGGAGGATGTCCTGTAACTTGTGCCACCTCTCCTCTGTCCACCGACACACTGCCGCCCAGCGCTCTCCCAGAGACTGAGAGGAGGAAGAGAGGGTAAGACAGAGAGAAAGGGAGATTTAGCCATTATACAATCACTTGAAATCAACAATTAACAAGACTTAATTTAAGCTTTATTCTTACCTGCAGTTGGTCCTCCAGTGCAGCAGTGGCGCTCTCTCCACTGTTCTCATCTACCACCACCACCATGTGTGTCAGAGAGTTGACCTTCACCTGCTCTGCCTCCAGGTCATTCTGCAACCCCTGGACCAACACAAACCATTAACAGCCCAGTACAGGCAATCATAGCACAGGCACCATCAAGCTTTATGGGGGTCCATTTATGGTGGTCACATATTTAAAGGTGATATTGCTTAAAAACTGCCGTATTGGGAGTACTGTGAACACAGCTGTCCTATCAGATTGTCTAGTTATATTTTTACTTTGTGATGCCCAATCAAACCATTTGTTTACTTTGTGTCAGTCAATCAAATGTTCCCTTACTTTGTGCTGCTCTATCTGGGCCCGGTAACCCTCCACGTCTCCCGCCATTGGCTCTATCTCCATCTTTCTGATTCGCTCCTCCGTCTTTGTCAGCCAATCAGAGAGCTGCTGCAGCTGCTGCTGCTGAAGGTCCATCAGAACCTCGTGGAGCCTAGAGAGAGAGAACAGAGAGAGAAATATAGAAAGAGAAAGAGAGGAGGAATAGAGAGAGGGAGGGAAAGAGTGAGGGGAGAGTGTGCTGTGAATGTTGAAAGACCAACTGTGTGACCAACAGAGCACGCGATAGCAGTCTATTCAGCTGCTTCAGCATAGACTATGTGATAATGAATGACCTCATAATACACTGGGGGGGATGACAATGCAGCACACATACTGTACTCACAAGTCACAACGGGTACACGCACACACTCTTCAACCAACCATGGGTTTGTGTGTCATGTAAGCATAGCCTCAAAATAATCTGGTCAGGGACAAGGACATTATTACATTGATAATAACAAGACTAAGGGAGCTCTTTTGTGAGACTTCAGCACAACTTTGACATTAAAAACAAATGTGATATGGCTTTACAAACTCTGCCATATCTATCATATAACTATGCCAAGAGCTACCTATTCATCAGAACACAGAGGGTTTTCTTTAATGGAAGCCTCTAAAGTAAACCAGGTAGAGTGTGGTATACCTTAAGGCAGCTGTCTTAGCCCATTACTGTTTTCTATTTTTACTAATGACCTTTAACAAGCCTTGAATAAAGCCTGTGTGTCTATGTGCACTGACGACTCAACATTATATACGTCAGCTACCACAGCAAATGAAAACACTGCAACACTTAGAGAGCTGCAGTCACTTAGAATGGGGGGCTAGTAATAAGCTAGTCCTAAATACGGTATAGAAAAAACTAAAATAATTGTATTTGGGATAAATCATTTGCTAAACCCTTAACCTAATATAAATCTAGTAATGAATAATGTGGCGATTGAGCAAGTTAAGGAGACTAAACTGCTTGGTGTAACCCTAGATTGCAAGCTGACATGGTCAAAACATATTGATTCAACGGTTGCTAAGATAGTGAGAGGTCTGTCCGTGATAAAGTGCTGCTCTGCTTTCTTGACGTCACAATCGACTGAACAGGCCCGAGTTTTATCACACCTAGACTAGTGCCCAGTTACATGGTCCAGTGCTGCAGAGTAAGACATAGGCAACTTATAGCTGGCCCAGAACAGAGCTGCACGTCTGGCCCTTAAAAATACACAGAGGGCTATCATCAACAACATGCATGTCAATCTCTCCTGGCTCAAAGTAGAAGAGACTGACTGCATCACTACTGGTCTTTGTGAGAGGTATTGATGTATTGAATGTGCCAAACTGTCTCTTCAGTCAGTTAACACATCTCAAACACCCATACATTCCCCACAAGACATGCTACCATGGGTCACAGTCCTCAAGTCCAGGTCAAAAGCTAAGAAACGCACAGTACTATATAGAGCCAGACGGTGAAGAGACACACACACATTATTCTTAGTAATGTAATATTGTAATGTAATAATGGAGTAATGTAAATGTGTAGGTAAAATTGTAATGTAATAATGGAGTAATGTAAATGTGTAGGTAAAATTGTAATGTAATAATGGAGTAATGTAAATGTGTAGGTAAAATTGTAATGTAATAATGGAGTAATGTAAATGTGTAGGTAAAATTGTAATGTAATAATGGAGTAATGTAAATGTGTAGGTAAAATTGTAATGTAATAATGGAGTAATGTAAATGTGTAGGTAAAATTGTAATGTAATAATGGAGTAATGTAAATGTGTAGGTAAAATTGTAATGTAATAATGGAGTAATGTAAATGTGTAGGTAAAATTGTAATGTAATAATGGAGTAATGTAAATGTGTAGGTAAAATTGTAATGTAATAATGGAGTAATGTAAATGTGTATGAAGCACAATGTTTTGTATGATGTAATGTTTTATTTCTGTTTGGACCGCAGGAAGAGTAGCTGCTGCCTTGGCACCAACTAATGAGGATCCTAATAAAATACAAAATAGTACGTGTGCATATGTGTGAGGGGGGTTCATGCGTGTCTATGTGTGTCTGAGAGGAAAGGGGTGGAGGGGGGTCATAGATGCGTGTGTTCCAGTGTGTATCCAGTACCTGGCCTGTCGGTCCATGCTGACCACACGGATGTTCTCCCAGCGGGAGTTGAGCAGAGTCATCTGTTCCCGGATCTCATCCTCCTCTTCCTCCGTCAGGTTGCCCTGGGAGATGAGCTGGTTGCCCACCTGCAGCACGTTCCCCACGCTGCTCTGGTGGGCCGTCAGCTCCATCATAAAGTCCTGCAGGGGTCAGAGGTCAGGGGTGAGAAGATTACAAGAGTGTGAAGTACTTAGATCATAATGCTCGTATACAGCCAAAGCATAAATACTAAAACATTGACAATATCTGTGTCCCAGTCACTAAAGAACTCTACAAGAGGTCCACGTGTTGCTTCTGTCTTACTCACACACACATAGCCTATAGAGCCTCAGACAGATTTTTTGGGGTCAAATAATTGAAAAGCACTACATAGACACTAAAGTGAAAGGACATGTTTTTTTATCTCCCAAAATGGTCTTCAGATCAGTGAGCATAGCAGCTCTCTATAGTATGGCAAAGGGACCGCGTGTGCTCTGCTGTACAATATAAAACTATGGTAGTTCTGCTCTGCTGTACAATATAACACTATGGTAGTTCTGCTCTGCTGTACAATATAACACTATGGTAGTTCTGCTCTGCTGTACAATATAACACTATGGTAGTTCTGCTCTGCTGTACAATATAACACTATGGTAGTTCTGCTCTGATATGATCTTCCAGTAGTAGAGTGTTTTCTGCAGCCTTGAGAAGATCCATAGTGTTCTATAGAGGACCTAACAAAACCCCATAATCACCCACTGGCTGGGCTTCTGGAGTTGGCAGGAAGACTTGGCATTCACACACACACACACACACACACATCTGGACATGTTTCTCCCATCCACTTCCCACTGGGGCGAAGGCTAACAGTGTAGCAAGTAGCGCTCTGCTCCCCAAATGCATTTTGGGTCACCTCAGCCCCTTGCACTTGACTGGTTGCCATAGCAACAGTTAAGCTAGCCGTAAAGGACAAGCAGCATTAGTTCATGAGTTCTAGCTTCTTGACAGTTGAGCCTATTATGAAATGAAAAGGGAAGATAGTCAAAACTAGGGTGGAAGAGTTGCCAGAACTCAGAGGAGCGAAAAAAGTGAAAAATGTAGGAGGCATTAGCTCTTAGTGGGAGTCATGAACAGGCTGGAGAATTACTGTCTGTTTCTCTTCTCTCTTCTGACTGGGGATGAGTAAGCACTTTCGGTGTCAACATCACTGAGGACTTTACATGGTCCTCTTACATCACAGTCATGAAAAAGGCATTGAGCTGCGCTGATCTTCTATCTCAGGAAGCTCTCATTACTGAACCACACACATTTACCCGCACACCCCCTCACACCTATGCTGTTGGTAAATTGATTATTGATTTGATTAATTACTACCATTACGCTGCTGTTCATAGATTATTTATTGCAATTACCATTAGTATCTACACTGAGTGTACAAAACATTAGGAACACCTTCCTAATATTGAGTTGCACCCCCTTTGTCCTCCTTGAAACCTTTCCACAGGGATGCTGGCCCATGTTGACTCAATGCTTCCCACAGTTGTGTCTAGTTGGCTGGATGTCCTTTGGGTGGTGGTCTATTCTTGATACACACGGGAAACTGTTGTGCATGAAAAGCCCAGCAGCATTGCAGTTCTTGACACACTCAAGCCTGGCACCTACCCTGTTAAATCTCGTCTTGCCCATTCACCCTCTGAATATCACACATATACAATCCATGTCTCAATTGTCTCAAGGCTTAAAAATAATTATTTAACCTGTCTCCCCCTCCTCATCTACACTGATTGCAATGGATGGAAATGGATTTAAGTGACATCAATAACGGATCATAGCTGTCACCTGAATTCACCTGGTCAGTTTATGTCATGGAAAGAGCAGGTGTTCATAATGTTTTATACACTCAGTGTATATATTTATCCTGCTACTAGTCACTATTACCCCGTTAACATGTATATCCTACTACCAGTCACTTTTTATGTAACACCTACCTCAACGCTCCAGTACCCCTGCACATTGAATAAGGTACTGGCACTGACATGTAGATGCTACCACTCCAGTACCCCTGCACATTGAATAAGGTACTGGCACTGACATGTAGATGCTACCACTCCAGTACCCCTGCACATTGAATAAGGTACTGGCATGTAGATGCTACCACTCCAGTACCCCTGCACATTGAATAAGGTACTGGCACTGACATGTAGATGCTACCACTCCAGTACCCCTGCACATTGAATAAGGTACTGGCACTGACATGTATATACTACCACTCCAGTACCCCTGCACATTGAATAAGGTACTGGCACTGACATGTAGATGCTACCACTCCAGTACCCCTGCACATTGAATAAGGTACTGGCACTGACATGTATATACTACCACTCCAGTACCCCTGCACATTGAATAAGGTACTGGCACTGACATGTATATACTACCACTCCAGTACCCCTGCACATTGAATAAGGTACTGGCACTGACATGTAGATGCTACCACTCCAGTACCCCTGCACATTGAATAAGGTACTGGCATTGACATGTAGATGCTACCACTCCATTACCCCTGCACATTGAATAAGGTACTGGCACTGACATGTAGATGCTACCACTCCAGTACCCCTGCACATTGAATAAGGTACTGGCACTGACATGTAGATGCTACCACTCCAGTACCCCTGCACATTGAATAAAGTACTGGCACTGACATGTAGATGCTACCACTCCAGTACCCCTGCACATT
Source organism: Oncorhynchus kisutch (assembly GCF_002021735.2). NCBI lineage: Eukaryota > Metazoa > Chordata > Actinopteri > Salmoniformes > Salmonidae > Oncorhynchus > Oncorhynchus kisutch. The sequence continues at coordinate 25,047,005 of NC_034194.2, read as the reverse complement.
GAATAAGGTACTGGCACTGACATGTAGATGCTACCACTCCAGTACCCCTGCACATTGAATAAGGTACTGGCACTGACATGTAGATGCTACCACTCCAGTACCCATGCACATTGAATAAGGTACTGGCACTGACATGTAGATACTACCACTCCAGTACCCCTGCACATTGAATAAGGTACTGGCACTGACATGTAGATGCTACCACTCCAGTACCCCTGCACATTGAATAAGGTACTGGCACTGACATGTAGATGCTACCACTCCAGTACCCCTGCACATTGAATAAAGTACTGGCACTGACATGTAGATGCTACCACTCCAGTACCCCTGCACATTGAATAAGGTACTGGCACTGACATGTAGATGCTACCACTCCAGTACCCCTGCACATTGAATAAGGTACTGGCACTGACATGTAGATGCTACCACTCCAGTACCCCTGCACATTGAATAAGGTACTGGCACTGACATGTAGATGCTACCACTCCAGTACCCCTGCACATTGAATAAGGTACTGGCACTGACATGTAGATGCTACCACTCCAGTACCCCTGCACATTGAATAAGGTACTGGCACTGACATGTAGATGCTACCACTCCAGTACCCCTGCACATTGAATAAGGTACTGGCACTGACATGTAGATGCTACCACTCCAGTACCCCTGCACATTGAATAAGGTACAGGCACTGACATGTAGATGCTACCACTCCAGTACCCCTGCACATTGAATAAGGTACTGGCACTGACATGTAGATGCTACCACTCCAGTACCCCTGCACATTGAATAAGGTACTGGCACTGACATGTAGATGCTAGCACTCCAGTACCCCTGCACATTGAATAAGGTACTGGCACTGACATGTAGATGCTAGCACTCCAGTACCCCTGCACATTGAATAAGGTACTGGCACTGACATGTAGATGCTACCACTCCAGTACCCCTGCACATTGAATAAGGTACTGGCACTGACATGTAGATGCTACCACTCCAGTACCCCTGCACATTGAATAAGGTACTGGCACTGATATGTAGATGCTACCACTCCAGTACCCCTGCACATTGAATAAGGTACTGGCACTGACATGTAGATGCTACCACTCCAGTACCCCTGCACATTGAATAAGGTACTGGCACTGACATGTAGATGCTACCACTCCAGTACCCCTGCACATTGAATAAGGTATTGGCACTGACATGTAGATGCTACCACTCCAGTACCCCTGCACATTGAATAAGGTACTGGCACTGACATGTAGATGCTACCACTCCAGTACCCCTGCACATTGAATAAGGTACTGGCACTGACATGTAGATGCTACCACTCCAGTACCCCTGCACATTGAATAAGGTACTGGCACTGACATGTAGATGCTACCACTCCAGTACCCCTGCACATTGAATAAGGTACTGGCACTGACATGTAGATGCTACCACTCCAGTACCCCTGCACATTGAATAAGGTACTGGCACTGACATGTAGATGCTACCACTCCAGTACCCCTGCACATTGAATAAGGTACTGGCACTGACATGTAGATGCTACCACTCCAGTACCCCTGCACATTGAATAAGGTACTGGCACTGACATGTAGATGCTACCACTCCAGTACCCCTGCACATTGAATAAGGTACTGGCACTGACATGTAGATGCTACCACTCCAGTACCCCTGCACATTGAATAAGGTACTGGCACTGACATGTAGATGCTACCACTCCAGTACCCCTGCACATTGAATAAGGTACTGGCACTGACATGTAGATGCTACCACTCCAGTACCCCTGCACATTGAATAAGGTACTGGCACTGACATGTAGATGCTACCACTCCAGTACCCCTGCACATTGAATAAGGTACTGGCACTGACATGTAGATGCTACCACTCCAGTACCCCTGCACATTGAATAAGGTACTGGCACTGACATGTAGATGCTACCACTCCAGTACCCCTGCACATTGAATAAGGTACTGGCACTGACATGTAGATGCTACCACTCCAGTACCCCTGCATATTGAATAAGGTACTGGCACTGACATGTAGATGCTACCACTCCAGTACCCCTGCACATTGAATAAGGTACTGGCATTGACATGTAGATGCTACCACTCCAGTACCCCTGCACATTGAATAAGGTACTGGCACTGACATGTAGATGCTACCACTCCAGTACCCCTGCACATTGAATAAGGTACTGGCACTGACATGTAGATGCTACCACTCCAGTACCCCTGCACATTGAATAAGGTACTGGCACTGACATGTAGATGCTACCACTCCAGTACCCCTGCACATTGAATAAGGTACTGGCACTGACATGTAGATGCTACCACTCCAGTACCCCTGCACATTGAATAAGGTACTGGCACTGACATGTAGATGCTACCACTCCAGTACCCCTGCACATTGAATAAGGTACTGGCACTGACATGTAGATGCTACCACTCCAGTACCCCTGCACATTGAATAAGGTACTGGCACTGACATGTAGATGCTACCACTCCAGTACCCCTGCACATTGAATAAGGTACTGGCACTGACATGTAGATGCTACCACTCCAGTACCCCTGCACATTGAATAAGGTACTGGCACTGACATGTAGATGCTACCACTCCAGTACCCCTGCACATTGAATAAGGTACTGGCACTGACATGTAGATGCTACCACTCCAGTACCCCTGCACATTGAATAAGGTACTGGCACTGACATGTAGATGCTACCACTCCAGTACCCCTGCACATTGAATAAGGTACTGGCACTGACATGTAGATGCTACCACTCCAGTACCCCTGCACATTGAATAAGGTACTGGCACTGACATGTAGATGCTACCACTCCAGTACCCCTGCACATTGAATAAGGTACTGGCACTGACATGTAGATGCTACCACTCCAGTACCCCTGCACATTGAATAAGGTACTGGCACTGACATGTAGATGCTACCACTCCAGTACCCCTGCACATTGAATAAGGTACTGGCACTGACATGTAGATGCTACCACTCCAGTACCCCTGCACATTGAATAAGGTACTGGCACTGACATGTAGATGCTACCACTCCAGTACCCCTGCACATTGAATAAGGTACTGGCACTGACATGTAGATGCTACCACTCCAGTACCCCTGCACATTGAATAAGGTACTGGCACTGACATGTAGATGCTACCACTCCAGTACCCCTGCACATTGAATAAGGTACTGGCACTGACATGTAGATGCTACCACACCAGTACCCCTGCACATTGAATAAGGTACTGGCACTGACATGTAGATGCTACCACTCCAGTACCCCTGCACATTGAATAAGGTACTGGCACTGACATGTAGATGCTTGCATTCTCGTGTTTCTTCAACCTATTTCATACCTCTTGTGTGTTTTTTATTTTTTATTCTATTTTCAATTATTACCTATATTATTATCATCACTGCATTGTTGGGAAAAAGCTCTTAAGGTAACAATGGCTGTACTCTCCTGTGCAGGTGGCGAATAAACTTTGAAACTTGAAACACATTGTTCTGAAGTGTTCTAGTTTAACTATGGAAATGACCTGGATACGTGAAGGGCTTTCTACTCCTGAAAACAATGTATTTCTTAAAGAGGCTTTGGCCTTTGTTTTTGCCACCAGCTTTTGCTTTTGACCTGGATTCCATTAGAACATTAGACTTTCAAATATTCACATCTCTGCCAAGAGACAACAGCCAAAGCCCCACCTCTTACACCCGTTCCTGCCCTGTAACTCTCTGCCATGCCAGGATTTGGAGCAGGAAGCACCCAACTGGGACACGGCTCCAGCTCCACGGAGCGATGTGCTCTGCTCTGCAGAATTCCTGACATTCCCGACATGTACGGAGCATGTTCTCTGGGACGTGGGCGAGAGGCCCCCATCCCTGGGATAGAACTATGCATACTCTCCGCGTGGAGAAGCTCACACAGACACACTGCCTTGTTAGAGTGAACCTGAACTGAACCTGATGTCAGAATACATCTCAAAACATCAGATACCGTGAGATGTTACTTACTGAGTGACAGCTGTTCTGAGAAAGTTGTACTGTATGTGAATATCTGTGTTAACATCTGTGGACTGGCATTGCATTCTTCATGCAAGATTGCATGTCCATATGTGTGTTTTGTGTGCGTCAGAGCTGGATGACCTTGTAAGTGTGTGTGTGTGTGTGTGTGTGTGTGTGTGTGTGTGTGTGTGTGTGTGTGTGTGTGTGTGTGTGTGTGTGTGTCAGTCCAAGCCTACTTTGTGCATGCATTTGTGCCTTGTCTTGACCTGCTTCATGTATCTGTGTCTGCATGCACACATTTCTCCCGTCCTCACCTCGTGTGTGTGGAACTGCTCCTTGACCTCCTCCACATCGTCCGACACCTCCTCCTGCACCTGCAGTGAGTCCTCAGCAGAGAGGAGCCAGGTGAGCACCTCCTCCAGGGTGGCCTGGTATGAGTCCAGATCCACCTCCATGCCCACCTCCTCCTCCGTCTCCGTCAGTGTGCTGGGGGTATCCGCCCGGGGGGAGCCGGCTTCCTCCATCTCAACATGAGCCTAAAGATGGAGGGAGAGAGAGGAAGAGAGTGGAACTCTCATAGGTTATACAGTGGTTTAGTAGGTAAGAGCATGGTGCTCTAAATAATCAACAGTCCCGCTCACAAGGTTAAAAACTGTAAATCAAATCACAATATCCATAAATGCTAAGATCCCTTTTGGATGACCTTTTCACAACATTATCATCACAACCAATCAAAATTCGAAACTCTCAATCAAAACACATTCCGTGTGAATGTCATCTTAAAATAGGCCCAGACGACTAGGAGGAGCCTGGTTCTGCTGCATAAGAGGAAGGCAGTTTAGATGGGGGATCAGTGACCCACCCAGGGCCTGGAAGACAAACAGGAGGCAGCCTAGCTAAATAAAGGCCCCAGCCCAGAGCCAGACACTGGGAGGTGTGGTGCCACTAGCCTGGCCAGCCAGGCAGGTCAACCCTCATTCCAGGAATAATACTCTCTCACTAGGCTGAACACAAACACTGTACTGGAGCTGGCTGGGGTAGACGTGGGCTGTGTCTGAAATGGCATCCTATTCCCATAGGGCTGGAGGAAAATGTAGGATGCCATTCTGGACACATTAGAAGAAAATGAAAAGCTGCACACTTAAAGTTACAAAGAATGAGATTGAATACAAAATAAATGGTAAATGTTCAATTAACTGAAAACAAAAAGAGAGAGTGAGAAAGTAGGAGTGAGAGGTGAGAAGTGGTGGTCTGGTCCCTACCAGTGTACTGTACTTTATGTCCCAAGCTGCACTCTGTAGATTGATTCTAACTAATATACTTCCTGATCAGAGAGCCCAGAGCATGCACCAATTAACCAGAGCAGAGGGAAGCCAAGCTGTGTAACAAGTGTGCAATTTCTCTTCACTACCTCTTTCCCTGCTACGTCTAATCTGCTTCCTGACAGCTAAGAAATTATTTGAACAAACTCTTTAATCAATTCTAATTTAGATTTGTACAATTTAGCAGATGCTCTTATCCAGGTCGACTTACGGGAGCAATTAGGGTTAAGTGCCTTGCTCAAGGGCACTGACAGATTTTTCACCTAGTCGGCTCTGGAATTCGAACCAGCAACCTTTCAGATACTGGCCCAACGATCATAACCGCTAGGCTACCTGCCAACCCTAATGTAATGGGGGAGTTTGGAGAGATGGGGGAGTGGGTGATTTATTTAGATACATGTGGATTAAGTCAGGTAACAGCCTGGCTGTAACTTCTTGTAAGTTACTTCTTATTCAGTGACATTCAACAGCACTGCCAGCCTCGAAATCCAGGCATTAGACAACAAGTGCTACGGGGTATTTTGGGGACAAAAGTCATAACGGAACAACACTTTCATCTGTAACCAGAGATGAATGGAAGAGTAGATGGATAGAAATCAGTACAGCCGCCGGGCGTTCCAAGACAAAGATGAGAGTGATGTTAATAGATGCTAGGACTCAAATCGCCCCAACTCAAACAGACCTTTGTTTTATCCCCATGAAATTACCCAGAATTCTCTGCGGCAGAAAGGAAAAGGTCATTTGTTGAAAATATTCCATGGCATTTGGAGATTTGGAAGAGGCGCCCACATGTTTTAAATGTCTTTGTTAGTGAGGAGCCTGGGAGTATAGGGAGGGAAATAAATAAAGAGAGTGAGAGTGAGAGAGAGAGAGAGAGAGAGAGAGAGCTGTCAGCCTATGAAGCCTGGCTCTACTTATTCACTTTCATGCTATACAATATCTGTGGTTTGGTTGTGGAGAACACTTAGTTATCTCCATATGATATTCTTCAACTGTGTTGCTGCATTCGTAGTTTAATGTAATATAGAAGTGTTAATATAGCTTGTAATGCATCACAATCCTCACTGTGAGAAGTTCAGTCCAGGGTGCATAGATTGTTCAATGTTTTCAGCAAGCGAATAACTTCTGATGAGAAAATACTAATTAACGCAATAAACAATGTTTTAAATTGTAAAAGTGCAAACTTGTTTTTTAAACTCTGCATTGAAAGCATTAACTAGACTCTACATCTACATAAAAAGTCACTATGGTGTGGTAAAACACACACAGAAAAGCACAAAGATTTTCCCTGTTCATCCTTCCTTCTGTATCTAACCACCAATATCACTTCCTGTGGGGACAGCATGTGTGCCAGGAAAGTCAACCCTCATTGGACCACTCTAGCCCTGTTAAAATATACTTTTCCAGCGCTCTCTCCAAGCGTGGGAAGTTTTCATCCGAGGGCAATAAAGACTGGTTTAGAGCCATTCGCCTTCCACCTGGGAGAAGTCCACAAAACACTTCAATTGTGGAAATTAAGAGCATGCCAGGGGTACTTACCCAAATAAATAACATTATTCCCCTGCTAAATTCAGTGATATGTCAGAGAACTGACTGATGTGATAGAAGGATAAAGACTAGCAGTAGGTTAGATGTGGCATTGGAAATGCATGTCAATTAAATTTAGACAAATTATATATTATTCCCTACTCCTTTGGAGACATTCTCTCTCTCTCTTTAACGTTGAAGGCCATTTTTAGAATGAGGAGTAGGGTGAGTCACTTCCCCGTTCCTACTCTACTCAGGGAGCTCCAGCAGAGCTTTTCATTAGCAGAGTAACTGGGAGTAGACTGGAGGACTGGCGGAGTGGGTCTTTGAAGCAGAGGGGTGACTCATTCTAGCCAGCTACAGTACAGAGAGAGAAGCAATGTCTGTCAGCTGAACTCACTCATTCTGATACAGCCAGAGACACTGAGTGAAGATGGGGCTGATAGAGTTGGATTCACACCACGTTCTTTGTAATACAACTCTAGTTTACGAAGCGCATGTTATACGATGTATGAAGATCGGTTTTAACATCAGCCTGGCCTCTACATCAGCATGGCTCATGTCAGTTTATTATCATGCTATATTGCCATGTAATACCATCAGCGGTAAACAGCTAATGTAAGCTCTGGCCTGTTGAACTGATTGTACCTGTGCTCTGCTGGGGGCCTTGCTCTCGTCAGGCTCCACCTTGTATCTGCGGGGCAAGGTCTCCACCTCTCTGATGGCTTCCATAGTCACATCTTTAGGCAGGACAGCAAACAGGGACATCACATACATGATGATGGACTTCTTATCTGGCAACTGAACTGCCACGTCTGAGAGCGAAAGGAAGAGGAGAGGAGGAGATGGGGTAGAGGGGGAGGGGGGAAAGAGGAGAGGGAGCGAGACAGATATAAGAGGATCAGACAAGGGGGATTAGGAAATTAAAGAGGGAAAGGGAGGTGAAGGAGCAAACGAACAGTAGGAGAAGAACAATTTCAGGGGAATGATCGATAGAGGGAGAGTGTATATGTGAGACAGAGACAGAAAGAGAGAGAGAGAGAGAGAGAGAGAGAGAGAGAGAGAGAGAGAGAGAGAGAGAGAGAGAGAGAGAGAGAGAGAGAGAGAGAGAGAGAGAGAGAGAGAGAGAGAGAGAGAGAGAGAGAGAGAGAGAGAGAGAGAGAGAGAGAGAGAGAGAGAGAGAGAGAGAGAGAGAGAGAGAGAGAGAGAGAGAGAGAGAGAGAGAGAGAGAGAGAGAGAGAGAGAGAGAGAGAGAGAGAGAGAGAGAGAGAGGCCAAGGCATGCTGTGTAGTTCCACATGGTTCGTGTTGGCTTGCTCTACAGGTATGACATAACAACGTGTGTGTATACCCAGAACTACACAAACTGAACGTTGCGTGCTAGGACTACACACAAAACCGTGTGTATCCACACATGTAGAGAACAGGAGACCTACGGCTAATTTAAGAACTGGTAAAGACATAAAACTGATCACTTGTAAAAACTTAGGACTGTGTTATATGTATGTCTGTGAAATGTCAAAATATATACACTACATGACCAAAGGTATGGGGACACCACTCTTCTGGGAAGGCTTTCCACTAGAAGTTGGAACATTGCTGCTATAAACAGCCTCCACTCTTCTGGGAAGGCTTTCCACTAGAAGTTGGAACATTGCTGCTATAACAGCCTCCACTCTTCTGGGAAGGCTTTCCACGAGATGTTGGAACATTTCTGCGGGGACTTTCTTCCATTCAGCTACAAGAGGATTAGTGAGGTTGGTCTCTGATGTTGGACGATTGGCCCTGGCTCACAGTCAGTGTTCCAATTCATCCCGAAACCATTTCTGCATGGACCTCACTTTGTGCACAGGGGCATTGTCATGCTGAAACAGGAAAGGGCCTTCCCCAAACTGTTGCTACAAAGTTGGAAGCACAGAATCTTATAGAATGTCATTATATGATGTAACGCTAAGATTTCCCTTCACTGGAACTAAGGGGCCTAACTCGAACCATAAAAAACAGCCCCAGACCAATATTCTTCCTCCACCAAACTTTCCAGTTGGCACTATGCATTGGGGCAGGTAGTGTTCTCCTGGCAAACTCAAATTCGTCCGTCAGACTGCCGGATGGTGATTCATCACCCTAGAGAACGCGTTTCCACTGTTCCAGAGTCCAATGGCAGTGAGCTTTACACCACTCCAGCCAACGCTTGGCATTGTGCATGGTGATCCTAGACTTGTGTGCTGCTGCTCGGCCATGGAAACCCATTTCATGAAGCTCCAGACAAACAGTTCTTGTGCTGATGTTTCTTCCAGAGGCAGTTTGGAACTTGGTAGTGAGTGTTGCAAGAGCAGCAAGAGCAGTGTCCACATACTTTAGTATATATAGTGTAAGTCTATAGTATACAAACATTGAGAACACCTGCTCTTTCCATGACATAGACTGACCAAATGAAAGCTATGATCCCCTCTTGATGTAACTTGTTAAATCCAGTTCAATCAGTGTAGATGAAGGGGAGGAGACAGGCTAAAGAACGATTTTTAACCCTTGAGACAATTTAGACATGGATTGTGTATGTGTGCTATTCAGAGGGGGAATTGGCAAGACAACAAACGTAAAGTGCCTTTGAACGGGGCCTGCTAGTTGGCGCCAGGCACACCGGTTCGGGTCAAGAACTGCAATGCCGCTGGGTTTTTCATGCTCAACAGTTCCCTGTGTTTATCAAGAATGGTCCACCACCCAAAGGACATCGAGCCAAAAGTTTGGGGTCACTTAGAAATGTCCTTGATTTCCATGAAAACATATATGAAATTAGTTGCAAAATTAATAGGAAATATAGTCAAGACGCTGACAAGGTTATGAATAATGATTTTTAATTGAAATAATTGTGTCCTTCAAACTTTGCTTTGTCAAAGAATCCTCCATTTGCAGAAATTACAGCCTTGCAGACCTTTGGCATTCTAGTCGTCCATTTGTTGATGTAATCGGAAGAGATTTGACCCCATGCTTCCTGAAGCACCTCCCACAAGTTGGATTGGCTTGATGGGCATTTCTTACTACCATACGGTCAAGCTGCTCCCACAACAGCTCAATAAGGTTGAGATCTGGTGACTGTGCTGGCCACTCCATTATAGACAGAATACCAGCTGACTGCTTCTTCCCTGAATAGTTATTGCATAGTTTGGAGCTGTGCTTTGGGTCATTGTCCTGTTGTTGGAGGAAATTGGCTCCAATTAATCGGCGTCCACAGGGTATGGCATGGCGTTGCAAAATGGAGTGATAGCCTTCCTTCTTCAAGATCCCTTTTACCCTATACAAATCTCCCACTTTACCACTACCAAAGCACCCCCAGACCATCACATTGCCTCCACCATGCTTGACAGATGACGTCAAGCACTCCTTCAGCATCTTTTCATTTTTTTCTGCATCTCACGAATGTTCTTCTTTGTGATCCAAACACCTCAAACTTAGATTAGTCTGTTGATAATACTTTTTTCCAATCTTTCGCTATCTAGTGTCTGTGTTCTTTTGCCAATCTTAATCTTTTCTTTGTATTGGCCAGTCTGAGATATGGCTTTTTCTTGGCAACTTTGCCTAGAAGGCCAGCATCCCGGAGTCGCCTCTTCACTGTTGACGTTGAGACTGGTGTTTTGCGGGAACTATTTAATGAAGCTGCCAGTTGAGGACTTGTTTGGCATCTGTTTCTCAAACTAGACACTAATGTACTTGTCTTAGTGCTCAGTTGTGCACCGGGACCTCCCACTCCTCTTTCTATTCTGGTTAAGGCCAGTTTGCACTGTTCTGTGAAGGGACTTGTACACAGCGTTGTACCAGATCATCAGTTTCTTGGCAATTTCTCACATGGAATAGCTTTAATTTCTCAGAACAAGAATAGACCGACAAGTTTCAGAAGAAAGTTCTTTGTTTCTGGCCATTTTGATCCTGTAATCGAACTCACAAATGCTGATTCTCCAGATACTCAACTAGTCTAAAGAAGGCCAGGTTATTGCTTCTTTAATTCAGTTTTCAGCTGTGCTAACATAATTGCAAAAGGGTTTTCTAATGATCAATTAGCCTTTTAAAATTATAAACTTGGATTAGCTAACAAGGTGCCATTGGAACACAGGAGTGATGGTTGCTGATAATGGGCCTCTATACGCCTACTAAAAATATTCCATTAAAAATCAGCTTACAAGCTTTCCGCCTACAATAGTCATTTACAACATTAACAATGTCTAAACTGCATTTCTGATCAATTTGATGTTATTTTAATGGACAAAAAAAATGTGCATTTCTTTCAAAAATAAGGACATTTGTAAGTGACCCCAAACTTTTGAACGGTAGTGTGTATGTATAGTAAGTATAGTATATGTATATACCGTGGGGCAAAAAAGTATTTAGTCAGCCACCAATTGTGCAAGTTCTCCCACTTAAAAAGATGAGAAAGGCCTGTAATTTTCATCATAGGTACACTTTGACTGTTTGAGGTTGTGGACAGGTGTCTTTTATACTGATAACAAGTTCAAACAGGTGCCATTAATACAGGTAACGAGTGGAGGACAGAGGAGCCTCTTAAAGAAGGAGTTACAGGTCTGTGAGAGCCAGAAATCTTGCTTGTTTGTAGGTGACCAAATACTTATTTTCCACCATAATTTGCAAATAAATTCATTAAAAATCCTACAATGTGATTTTCTGGATTTTTTCTCTAATTTTGTCTGTCATAGTTGAAGTGTACCTGTGATGAAAATTACAGGCCTCTCTCATCTTTTTAAGTGGGAGAACTTGCACAATTGGTGGCTGACTAAATACTTTTTTGTCCCAATGTAGGCTATATATATGATATACACTCTCCTCCATTTTTATTTGTACCTTCAGGGTCCAGTAGTCGCTCTATGGCCAGCTGGTCTTTGGCTACAGTAAAGGCATGGTCCAGTCTCTCCACTGGACTGAGGCTCAGAACCCTGTCCCAGCTCAACACATTGGGCCTGGAGAAACAACACACCAGCAGCATCAAGTCAACATTAAATCAACATCAAATCAAGGCCTCTGAGCTCCAAACAACATTCCCAATGTAGTTTCCTTGCAAAGAACCAGTTATTTTCATAGAATACTCTGTGTGATAGATCCAGTGTTCTGTACATAAGAGTACTTATTGTCTATATACTATTCAACTATTGCTGTACATAAACTATTCTATTAACGTATTCTTCAGATATACTATATATTCTATCCATAATCTCTATACATCCCATCACATCTATATGTACTGTATCTATACAGTGCATTCAGAAACTATTCAGACCCCTTGATTTTTTCCAAATTTTACTATGTTACAGTCTTATCTAAAATGGAATTAATCGTTTTTTCAAACTACACAATACCCCATAATGACAAAGCAAAAACACTGTTAGAAAACACACACTCTGCATTGATGGAAAATGACCCGTAAGTAAGCATTTTCACTGTTAGTCTACACCTGTTGTTTCCAAAGCATGTGACAAATAAAATGTGATTGATTGATACACACACAGGGTCAAATCCACACGATCTGTGACATGACAGACGTAAAAATGGCGAGGTGAGCAGTGTTCACACACGCAAGGGGGCAAGATTTAGAATTTCACTTGTACATATTTTACCACCTTCTACACTGAAAATGTTCAGAAAACAAACATTTTCAACATGGCCACTGTCCAGGTCTTGGTATACAGAACAAGACATCTAGACCGGGTCTCTCCAACCCTGTTCCTGGAGAGATACTGTCCTGTAGGTGTTCACTCCAACCCTGTTCCTGGAGAGCTACTGTCCTGTAGGTTATAACTCCAACCCTGTTCCTGGAGAGCTACCGTCCTGTAGGTTTTAACTCCAACCCTGTTCCTGGAGAGCTACTGTCCTGTAGGTTATAACTCCAACCCTGTTCCTGGAGAGATACCGTCCTGTAGGTTTTAACTCCAACCCTGTTCCTGGAGAGATACTGTCCTGTAGGTTATAACTCCAACCCTGTTCCTGGAGAGCTACGGTCCTGTAGGTTATAACTCCAAACCTGTTCCTGGAGAGCTACTGTCCTGTAGGTTATAACTCCAAACCTGTTCCTGGAGAGCTGTTGTCCTGTAGGTTATAACTCCAACTCTGGGGTTTTATTACAGACAGAAATACTCCTCAGTTTCATCAACTGTCCAGGTGGCTGTTCTCAGACGATCCCGCAGGTGAAGAAGCCGGATGTGGAGGTCCTGGGCTGGCAATGTTAAACGTGGTCTGCGGTTGTGAGGCCGTTTGGACGTCCTGCTAAATTCTCTAAAATGGCTTATGGTAAGGAAATTAACATTCAATTATCTGGCAACAGCTCTGGTGGACATTCCTGCAGTCAGCATGCCAATTGTACGCTCCCTCAAAACTTTAGACATCTGTGCCATTGTGTTGTGTGACAAAACTGCACATTTTAGAGTGGCCTTGTATTTTCCCAAGCACAAGGTGCACCTGTGTAATGATCATGCTGTTTAATCAGATTCTTGATATGTCACAACTGTCAGGTGGATGGATTATCTTGGCAAAGGAGAAATGCTCACTAACAGGGATGTAAACAAATCTGTGCAAAACATTTAAGAGAAATAAGCTTTATGTGGGTATGGAACATTTCTGGGATCTTTTATTTCAGCTCATTAAATCGTGGGACCAACACTTTACATGTTGCGTTTACATTTTTGTTCAGTATAATAACTATCTGATTGGTAAGCTGAATCATTTTAGTTACAACTGAGGTTGGAGTGAAAACCTACAGAAGTGTAACTCTCCAGGAACAGGGTTGGAGTGAAAACCTACAGAAGTGTAACTCTCCAGGAACACGGTTGGAGTGAAAACCTACAGAAGTGTAACTCTCCAGGAACAGGGTTGGAGAGCCCTGATCTAAACAGTATACTGTTGGATAGATATACAACCATTAGGGTGACACTGTTGCTACCGGAACATCCCCTGGCCCCCTGACCCCTGACCTGAAGCGGTGCAGGATGGCGTTAAAGGCCAGTCCGTCAGCCCAGCTGGTGGTGAAGTTGAGCACGTTGACGTGGTCCTGGTAGGAGCGGGTACACTGCCTCACCCAGCTCAGCAGGATCTTCTCACTGTTGGTCTGCTGCAAGTTGGACATGATGTCCTTCATGATGTCTTTCACCTGAGAGGGACCATACATATAGAGAGGGGAGAAACACAGAGGGAAGAGAGACACAGGGACAGGGGAGAGACAGAGACAGATATAAACACAGGGACATGGGAGAGAGAGACAGACAGGGGAGAGAGAGACAGACAGGGGAGAGAGAGACAGACAGGGGAGAGAGAGAGAGACACAGGGACAGGGGAGAGAGAGACAGACAGGGGAGAGAGAGACAGACAGGGGAGAGAGAGACAGACAGGGGAGAGAGAGACAGACAGGGGAGAGAGAGACAGACAGGGGAGAGAGAGACAGACAGGGGAGAGAGAGAGAGACAGAGGGACAGGGGAGAGAGAGACAGACAGGGGAGAGAGAGAGAGACACAGGGACAGGGGAGAGAGAGACAGACAGGGGAGAGAGAGACAGACAGGGGAGAGAGAGACAGACAGGGGAGAGAGAGACAGACAGGGGAGAGAGAGAGAGACAGAGGGACAGGGGAGAGAGAGACAGACAGGGGAGAGAGAGACAGACAGGGGAGAGAGAGACAGACAGGGGAGAGAGAGACAGACAGGGACAGGGGAGAGAGAGACAGACCAGGGGGAGAGAGACAGATACACATGGACAGGGGAGAGAGAGACAGACCAGGGGGAGAGAGACAGATACACATGGACAGGGGAGAGAGAGACAGATGGAGACACAGGGACAGGGGAGAGAGAGACAGACGGGGGAGAGAGAGACAGACCGGGGAGAGAGAGACAGACAGGGGAGAGAGAGACAGACAGGGGAGAGAGAGAGACACAGGGACAGGGGAGAGAGAGACAGACCAGGGAAGAGAGACAGATACACATGGACAGGGGAGAGAGAGACAGACCAGGGGGAGAGAGACAGATACACATGGACAGGGGAGAGAGAGACAGATGGAGACACAGGGACAGGGGAGAGAGAGACAGACGGGGGAGAGAGAGACAGACCGGGGAGAGAGAGACAGACAGGGGAGAGAGAGACAGACAGGGGAGAGAGAGACAGACAGGGGAGAGAGAGATACACATGGACAGTGGAGAGAGAGACAGATGGAGACACAGGGACAGGGGAGAGAGAGAGACATACCGGGGAGAGAGAGACATACCGGGGAGAGAGAGACATACCGGGGAGAGAGAGACATACCGGGGAGAGAGAGACAGCCCGGGGAGAGACAGATACACATGGACAGTGGAGAGAGACACAGATGGAGACACAGGGACAGGGGAGAGAGAGACAGATAGAGACACAGGGACAAGGGAGAGAGACAGACAGGGGAGAGAGAGATAGACAGGGGAGAGAGAGACAGACAGGGGAGAGAGATACAGACAGGGGAGAGAGATACAGACAGGGGAGAGAGATACAGACAGGGGAGAGACAGACAGACAGGGGAGAGAAAGACAGGGGAGAGAGAGAAAGACAGGGGAGAGAGAGACAGACAGGGGAGAGAGAGACAGACAGGGGAGAGAGAGATAGACAGGGGAGAGAGAGACAGACCGGGGAGAGAGAGACAGATACACAGGGACAGGGGAGAGAGAGAGAGACAGTCAGGGGCAGGAACAGGGGAGGGAGACAGAAAGAGACACAGGGACAGGGGAGAGAGAGACAGACCGGGGAGAGAGAGACAGATACACATGGACAGTGGAGAGAGAGACAGATGGAGAGACAGGGACAGGGGAGAGAGAGACATACCGGGGAGAGAGAGACAGATACACAGGGACAGGGGAGAGAGAGACCGATGGAGACACAGGGACAGGGGAGAGAGAGACAGACAGGGGCAGGAACAGGGGAGAGAGAGACAGAAAGAGACACAGGGACAGGGGAGAGAGACAGACAGGGGAGAGACAGACAGAAAAGAGAGACAGGGGAGAGACACAGGGACAGGCAAAAGAGGAGGGTTTGTAAGTGGAACACCAATTATACAAGTCCTGTCACATGTCTGAGACAGAAAATATTTGCCTTTTCAACAGCTCTTTTGTTGATCGTTCAAAGCTACGTCCTCAGTGGACAGTACACTCAAGGCAAACTCATCTCTCTCTCTGTGTGCGTGCGTTCACCTGCCAGTGGAGGATAATACTCCAGATGAGACCCAGAGTCAGCTTGTGGTTTCCATCAACAATGTCTGTTCCTCCTATGTTTACCAGATCCACCTGAGTTAGTGAGAGAAAGAGAGAGAGGGTGGGAGAGAGACAACCATCAAAAGGATTAGAAAATTCGACATGCCAATTAGGATCTGGCTAAAAATACTTGAATTAGTTATAGAACCCATTGCCCTTTATGGTTGTGAGGTCTGGGGTCTGAATTAATCAAATGGAACAAACACCAAATTCAGACTCCGCATACAACGTAAAACACCAAATAATGCATGCAGAGCAGAATTAGGCTGATACCCGCTCATTTTCAAAATCCAGAAAGGGGCCGTTCCATTCTATAACCACCTAAAAGGAAGCGATTCCCAAACCTTCCATAATAAAGCCATCACCTACAGAGAGATGAACCTGGAGAAGAGTCCCCTAAGCAAGCTGGTCATGGGGCTCTGTTCATAAACACAAACACACCCCACAGAGCCCCAGGACAGCAACACAATTAGACCCAATCATTTCATGAGAAAACAAAAAGATACTTAACACATTGGAAAGAATTCACACAAAAAAAAACTGAGCGAACTTAAAAACAAATCTCAAATCCAAAATGGAGTATGGGGCCAAATTGATTTTTTTTTTGCTTCACTGTCAAAATAAATATGGTTTATATTCACAAGGACCCAAAATAGAATGATATTTGGCCCTTAACAGAGAATACACAGTGGCAGAATACCTGACCACTGTGACTGACCCAAATTTAAGGAAAGCTTTGACTATGTACAGACTCAGTGAGCATAGCCTTGCTATTGAGAAAGGCCGCTGTAGGCAGACCTGGCTCCCAAGAGAAGACAGGCTGTGCACACTGCCCACAAAATGAGGTGGAAACTGAGCTGCACTTCCTAACCTCCTGCCCAATGTATGACCATATTAGAGACACATATTTCCCTCAGATTACACAGATCCACAAAGAATTTGAAAACAAACCCAATTTTGATAAACTCCCATATCTACTAGGTGAAATTCCACAGTGTGCCATCACAGCAGCAAGATTTGTGACCTGTTGCCACAAGAAAAGGGCAACCAGTGAAGAACAAACACCATTCTAAATTACAACCCATATTCATGCTTATTTATTTTCCCTTCAACCATTTGTACATCGTTACAACACTGTATATAGACATAATGACATTTGTAATGTCTTTATTCTTTTGAAACTTATGTGAGTGTAATGTTTACTGTTAATTTTTATTGTTTATTTCACTTTTGATCATTATCTACTTCACTTGCTTTGGCAACGTTAACATGTTTCCCATGCCAATAAAGCACTTCAATTTAAATTGATAGAGACAGACATCGAGACAGAGAGACAGAGACACAGAGAGGTCAAGATATTAAAAAGTCAAGTCAAAATGCTTTTTATTACCTTCCCTTATAGAAAGCTGAACATGCCGTAATACTCAAGATTAACAACTTGTACCATTAAGCTGCTTTGCGGGCTTTCCTGTGATCCAATAACTAATCTCAGTCTCCCACAGCTGTCCTCACCTCTACAGCTGTAGGCTGCTGTGTGTGGTCAAGTGAAACCCAGAAACCCCACATGTAAAAAGTGCTAAAGTGGATTAAAAGTGTCTAATGATATCCCCAACACCCTGTGATACCAGCCTAATCATGTGACAAGCTTACATTCATGGAGTGATGGAGTGATTACAAACACACAGGGGGTAGAATGGAACATTCTGGAACACTATTCCTGGGGTCAGGGGGGCAACGAGTGACCTCTCAGCCAATAACATGACCCTTAAACTCTTAACCCCACCCTCCATTAACCCAATCATGCCTGCATTATCACACACACATGTGATACACAGTACAGATAAACAGTACAGATACACAGTACAGAAGGAGATACACAGTACATATAAAGAGATACACAGTACAGATACACAGTACAGATACACAGTACATATAAAGAGATACACAGTACAGATACAGATACACAGTACAGATACACAGATACAGATACACAGATACACAGTACAGATACACAGTACAGATAAACAGATACAGATAAACAGTACAGATACACAGTGCAGATACACAGTGCAGATACACAGTACAGATACAGATACACAGTACAGATACACAGTACAGATACACAGTACAGATACACAGTGCAGATACACAGTGCAGATACACAGTGCAGATACACAGTGCATATACACAGTGCAGATACACAGTGCATATACACAGTGCAGATACACAGTACAGATACACAGTGCAGATACACAGTACAGATACACAGTACAGATACACAGTACAGACACAGATACACAGTACAGATACACAGTGCAGATACACAGTGCAGATACACAGTACAGATAGAGATACACAGTACATATAAAGAGATACACAGTACAGATACACAGTACAGACACAGATACACAGTGCAGATACACAGTGCAGATACACAGTGCATATACACAGTGCAGATACACAGTACAGATACACAGTACAGATACACAGTACAGATACACAGTACAGACACAGATACACAGTACAGATACACAGTGCAGATACACAGTACAGACACAGATACACAGTACAGATAGAGAAATACACAGTACAGATACAGATACACAGTAGACACACAGTACAGACACACAGTACATACACAGATACACAGTACAGATACAGATACACAGTACAGACACACAGTACATACACAGATACACAGTACAGATAGAGAAATAAACAGTACAGATACAAATACACAGTACAGATAGAGAAATACACAGTACATATACAAATACACAGTACATATAGATACACAGTACAGATAGAGATACACAGTACAGATACACAGTACATATACAGATACACAGTACAGCTACAAAGTACAGATACACAGTACAGATAGAGATATACAGTACAAATACACAGTACAGATACAGATACACAGTACAGATACAGATACACAGTACAGATAGAGATACACAGTACAGATAGTGAGATACACAGAACAGATACACAGTACAGATCGAGAGATACACAGTACAAATACAGATACGCAGTACAGACACACAGTACAGACACAGATACACAGTACAGATAGAGAAAAACACAGTACAGATACAAATACACAGTACAGATAGAGAAATACACAGTACAGATAGATACACAGTACAGATACACAGAACAGATACAGATACGCAGTACAGCTACAAAGTACAGATACACAGTACAGATAGAGATACACAGTACAAATACACAGTACAGATACACAGAACAGATACAGATACACAGTACAGATAGAGAGATACACAGTACAGATACACAGTACAGATAGAGAGATACAAAGAACAGATACACAGAACAGATACACAGTACAGATACACAGTACAGATACACAGTACATATATAGATTCACCGTACAAATAGAGAAACACAGTACAGATACACAGTACAGATAGAGACATACACAGATATAGATACACAGTACAGATAGAAAGATACACAGAACAGATACAGATACACAGATAGAGATACACAGTGCAGATAGAGAGTTACACAGTACAGATACACCGTACAGATAGAGATACACAGTACAAATAGAGAAACACAGTACAGATACACAGTACAGATAGAGATACACAGTACAGATATAGATATACAGTACAAATACACAGTACAGATAGAGATACACAGTACAGATAGAGATACACAGTACAAATAGAGAAACACAGTACAGATACACAGTACAGATACACAGTACAGATAGAGATATACAGTACAAATACACAGTACAGATACAGATACAGAGTACAGATACAGATACACAGTACAGATACACAGTACAGATAGTGAGATACACAGAACAGATACAGATACACAGTACAGATCGAGAGATACACAGTACAAATACAGATACACAGTACAGACACACAGTACAGACACAGATACACAGTACAGATAGAGAAAAACACAGTACAGATACAAATACACAGTACAGATAGAGAAATACACAGTACAGATAGATACACAGAACAGATACAGATACACAGTACAGATAGAGATACACAGTACATATAGAGATACACAGTACAGCTACAAAGTACAGATACACAGTACAGATAGAGATATACAGTACAAATACACAGTACAGATACAGATACACAGTACAGATACACAGTACAGATAGAGATACACAGTACAGATAGTGAGATACACAGAACAGATACACAGTACAGATCGAGAGATACACAGTACAAATACAGATACGCAGTCCAGACACACAGTACAGACACAGATACACAGTACAGATAGAGAAAAACACAGTACAGATACAAATACACAGTACAGATAGAGAAATACACAGTACAGATAGATACACAGTACAGATACACAGAACAGATACAGATACACAGTACAGATAGAAATACGCAGTACAGCTACAAAGTACAGCTACAAAGTACAGATAGAGATACACAGTACAGATATAGATACACAGTACAGATACACAGTACAGATACACAGTACAGATACAAAGAACAGATACACAGAACAGATACACAGTACAGATACACAGTACAGATACACAGTACAGATACACAGTACAGATACAGATTCACCGTACAAATAGAGAAACACAGTACAGATACACAGTACAGATAGAGATACACAGTACAGATACACAGAACAGATACAGATACACAGTACAAATAGAGATACACAGTACAGATACACAGTACAGATAGAGACATACACAGATATAGATACACAGTACAGATAGAAAGATACACAGAACAGATACAGATACACAGATAGAGATACACAGTGCAGATAGAGAGTTACACAGTACAGATACACCGTACAGATAGAGATACACAGTACAAATAGAGAAACACAGTACAGATACACAGTACAGATAGAGAGTTACACAGTACAGATACACAGTACAGATAGAGATACACAGTACATATAGAGAGTTACACAGTGCAGATACACAGTACAGATAGAGAGATACATATACACAGTACAGATACAGATACACAGTACAGATACACAGTACAGATATACAGTACAGATAGAGAGATACACAGTACAGATACACAGTACAGATTAGAGGTCGGCCGATTAATCGCAATGGCCGATTAATTAGGGACGATTTCAAGTTTTAATAACAAAATAATCACTAGTTAACTACACATGGATGATGATATTACTAGATATTATCTAGCGTGTCCTGCGTTGCATATTATCTGACTGAGCATACAAGAATACAAGAATAAGTATCTGACTGAGCGGTGGTAGGCAGAAGCAGGCGCGTAAACATTCATTAAAACAGCACTTTCGTGCGTTATGCCAGCAGCTCTTCGTTGTGCGTCAAGCATTGCGCTGTTTATGACTTCAAGCCTATCAACTCCCGAGATGAGGCTGGTGTAACCGAAGTGAAATGGCAATCTAGTTAGCGCGCGCTAATAGCGTTTCAAACGTCACTCGCTCTGAGCCTTCTAGTAGTTGTTCCCCTTGCTCTGCATGGGTAACGCTGCTTCGAGGGTGGCTGTTGTCGATGTGTTCCTGATTCGAGCCCAGAGATAAGCGAGGAGAGGGACGGAAGCTATACTGTTACACTGGCAATACTAAAGTGCCTATAAGAAGATCCAATAGTCAAAGGTTAATGAAATTCAAAAGGTATAGAGGGAAATATGTAATGAACCTCGTCCTCCGCTTCTGAAGAGGAGAAGCGAAAAGGATCGGAGGACCAAAACGCAGCGTGGTAAGTGTCCATAATGTTTATTTTAATACATAAACTGAACACTACAAAATACAAAACAATAAACGTGAAATGAACGAAACAGTCCCGTGTGGCGACAAACGCTGACATGGAAGACAAACACCCACAACCCAAAAGTGAAACCCAGGCTACCTAAGTATGATTCTCAATCAGGGACAACAATTGACAGCTGCCAACATAGAAAAACAAACATAGACTGCCCACCCAACTCACGCCCTGACCATACTAAAACAAAGATAAAATAACAGAACTATAGTCAGAACGTGATAAAACAGTCCTATAATTCCTATAATAACTACAACCTACAACTTCTTACCTGGGAATATTGAAGACTCATGTTAAAAGGAACCACCAGCTTTCATATGTTTTCATGTTCTGAGCAAGGAACTTAAACGTTAGCTTTCTTACATAGCACATACTGCACTTTTACTTTCTTCTCCAACACTTTGTTTTTGCATTATTTAAACCCAATTGAGCATGTTTCATTATTTACTTGAGGCTAAATTGATTTTATTGTAAAATAAGTGGTCATTCAGTATTGTTGTAATTGTCATTATTACAAATACATTATTATTTATTTCTTTTTTTCTTTCTTTTTTAAATCGGCCGATTAATCGGTATCGGCTTTTTTGGTCCTCCAATAATCGGTATCGGTATCAGTTGAAAAATCATAATTGGTCGACCTCTAGAACAGATACACAGTACAGATAGATTCACAGTACAGATACACAGTACAGATAGATACACAGTACAGATAGATACACAGTACAGATAGATACACAGTACAGATAGAGATACACAGTACAGATATACAGTACAGATGGAGATACACAGTACAGATAGAGATACACAGTACAGATATACAGTACAGATGGAGATACACAGTACAGATGGAGATACACAGTACAGATAGATACACACGCACACACAAAAGTTAAGTACCGTAACTAAAATAAAGCAGTAGAAAACTACACCTTCTATCATTCTCCTGTCTGGGTGGCTAGTTGTTTATGAGGGGTGTCGACCCCAGAGCTACTAATCCTGGCCATGTAAACATCTCTAAACATCACACCTTCTTTGAAGGATTCCTCCAGAGGCCCTGGGGAACGTTGCGAGTCAGCGAGTCACTCACACAGCCTGTCATTATGCAAAGATTGTGGTGGGGGGGGGGGGGGGGGGGGGGTGGATACTGCAAAGTCATCAGGATGCTTCAGTTCGGCTGGTGGCTAGCTGAAGTTGGCTAGGCAAACCGAACTGGTGTGCTTGCCCTCATGCTTGCATACTCCCTTAAAAAGATATTTGCTTGAAAAACAAGACAAAGGCGGCAATAGTACTGTTTGTCCATTTTGAGACACCGTAGCCAGTATTCGCTTCCTCAAAGTAGTCAGAACTGCAACGCTGCCTCCCGAGTGGAGCAGAGGTTTAAGACACTGCATCACAGTGCTAGAGGTGTCACTACAGAGCCGGGTTCCATCCCAGGTTGGGTCGCAGCCGGCCGTGAACGGGAGACCCATGAGGTGGTGCACAATTGGCCAATTGGCTCAGCGTCTTCCGGGTTAGGGGAGGGATTGGTCGGCCGGGATGTCCTTGTCCCATCGCACTCTAGTGACTCCTGTGGCGGGCCAGGCGCATGCACGCTGACTTCGGTCGCCAGGTGTACGGTGTTTCCTCCAACACATTGGTGCGGCTGGCTTCCGGGTTAAGCGGGTAGTGTCAAGAAGCAGTGCAGGCTTGGCGGGGCCGTGTTTTAGAGGACGCATGTCTCTCGACCTACACCTCACCCGTGTCCATACGGGAGTATGGACTGCAACTACCAATTGAATAGCACGTAACTGGGGAGAAAAATACAAAAAAACTGCTGGGTTTTTCATGCTCTACGGTTTCCTGTGTGTATCAAGAATGGTCTACCACCTAAAGGACATCCAGACAACTTGACACAACTGTGGATATATCAGACAAACAGAGACACACAATACAGAAGAAGTCACTAACAAACTCACACACACCCGACGGCCTGCTGTTTTTCTGCCAGTGTGGAGGAGGATAGCAACTAACATGCCACCACTACCCTAGTGAGCTCCTCATGCAAAGACCCCGTCTTATCTCCCACAGACAAGGTCACAACATGAACACTGGCCATTGTATGGAGACACAAGGGAAAGGGGAAAGAGCGGAGAGAGAGAGAGAGAGAGAGAGAGAGAGAAGGGAGCATGCAAGAGGGAGACAGCACACTAGACACTGAAGAAAAAGGGAAGAGATTAGTAAAATAGGGGGATAAAGAAGAATAAACAGAGATACTGTGTAAAGCCCTAACGGTAGGTACTTACGTTGTTTTGATGCAGGACATGAAGAACCTTGTTGACGTTGTTGAGGGCGTGAACTCTGGTGGACCCTCGCTCTTTGGTCTGAGAACAACAACACAGAAGAATAGGGCATGTTAGGCAGAACATACATTAATGCAAGGATCCTGCCTGACCTCAGCACACGAAGACTTGCATAGCAAAGAGTATCGTAGATTATCTAGAGTATCAGAGTGTATATAGAGAGTGTCCAGTACAAGGCAACATGTCATTTTTCCACATGTAGCCCATCCTGCACACACCCTTCAAGAGGAGTTGAGACTCATACAGGTCAGCAGGTCATGTAGGTGATATGACATTATTTCTGAGGTAGTGCTAGTTGTTTCTCTTGTCTAATGTGAAGGTTTGCTATGAGGGTAAAATCACGCAAGATTTCAGTTCCTTTACACACATAACACGCATGCACACACACACACACACACACATATTTGCACAATACTGCACTAATGATGGGCAGTGACCTGCAATTAAAGAGTCAGCTAAATCTATCCAGACAGAGAGACTTTCAGACTTGCAGTGCTAGCCGTTGCCAAGGACCAGTCTGCGTGCTTAATACATTTCACTTATCGCTCAACATACCATTCCACACTATAAATCCATCAGCCATTACGCCTTCAGCCCCCTCTAGTTTATATTTTATTTTAAGGGACATAGGGACTGGGTTGAACCGGTGCCAATTTAAAAACCCTTCCTAGCCTTACATACCACAACAGGGCATTAGTACCCAATTATGGCATTAGTATCATGGTAACAGATAGAGGGCTGGCGAGGTGTTGGGTACTGTGCTGGGCTGCTGGTGCTAGAAAACAGATTCACTGGTAGGGTGAATGAGGGGTGAATTGGGGGAGTGGGGTGAAAAAGGTCAGATATGAATATGCATACGACACACACGACACATACACACAAACTGTACACACACGCACGGACACGCAGGCAAGCATGGACGCACACAGGCAGGCACACAAACACACACGCACCAGGACATTTCCTGTGAGTCCCTCCAGTAGTTCCAGCAGTTTCTTGCCATCCTGCAGGTCAGAGAACATGTCCTTGATGGGCATCTTTCCCGTCTGAAACACAAGAAATACACTCATCATGTGTGTGTAAGGACACAACTCATGTGTGTGTGTGTGTGTAAGGACACTACTCGTGTGTGTGTGTGTGTGTGTGTAAGGACACTACTCGTGTGTGTGTGTGTGTGTGTAAGGACACTACTCGTGTGTGTGTGTGTGTGTGTGTGTGTGTGTGTGTGTGTGTGTGTGTGTGTGTGTGTGTGTGTGTGTGTGTGTGTAAGGACACTACTCGTGTGTGTGTAAGGACACTACTCGTGTGTGTGTGTGTGTGTGTGTGTGTGTGTGTGTAAGGACACTACTCGTGTGTGTGTGTGTGTGTGTGTGTGTGTGTGTGTGTGTGTGTGTGTGTGTGTGTGTGTGTGTGTGTGTGTGTGTAAGGACACTACCCGTTTGTGTGTGTGTGTGTGTGTAAGGACACTACTCGTGTGTGTGTAAGGACACTACTCGTGTGTGTGTGTGTGTGTAAGGACACTACTCGTGTGTGTGTGTGTGTGTAAGGACACACCTCGTGTGTGTGTGTGTGTGTGTGTGTGTGTGTGTAAGGACACTACTCGTGTGTGTGTGTGTGTAAGGACACTACTCGTGTGTGTGTGTAAGGACACTACTCGTGTGTGTGTGTAAGGACACTACTCGTGTGTGTGTGTGTGTGTGTAAGGACACTACTAATGTGTGTGTGTAAGGACACTACTCGTGTGTGTGTGTGTGTGTGTAAGGACACTACTCGTGTGTGTGTGTGTGTGTGTGTGTGTGTGTGTGTGTGTGTGTGTGTGTGTGTAAGGACACTACTCGTGTGTGTGTGTAAGGACACTACTTATGTGTGTGTGTAAGGACACTACTCGTGTGTGTGTGTGTGTGTGTGTGTGTAAGGACACTACTCGTGTGTGTGTGTGTGTGTGTGTGTGTGTGTGTGTAAGGACACTACTTGTGTGTGTGTGTAAGGACACTACTCGTGTGTGTGTGTGTGTGTGTGTGTGTGTGTGTGTGTAAGGACACTACTCGTGTGTGTGTGTGTGTAAGGACACTACTCGTGTGTGTGTGTGTAAGGACACTACTCGTGTGTGTGTGTGTGTGTGTGTAAGGACACTACTAATGTGTGTGTGTAAGGACACTACTCGTGTGTGTGTGTGTGTGTGTGTGTGTAAGGACACTACTCGTGTGTGTGTGTGTGTGTGTGTAAGGACACTACTCGTGTGTGTGTGTAAGGACACTACTTATGCGTGTGTGTAAGGACACTACTCGTGTGTGTGTGTGTAAGGACACTACTCGTGTGTGTGTGTGTGTGTGTGTGTGTAAGGACACTACTTGTGTGTGTGTGTAAGGACACTACTCGTGTGTGTGTGTGTGTGTGTGTGTGTGTGTGTGTAAGGACACTACTCATGTGTGTGTGTAAGGACACTACTCGTGTGTGTGTGTGTGTATAAGGACACTACTTGTGTGTGTGTGTGTGTGTGTGTATATGTGTGTGTGTGTGTAAGGACACTACTCGTGTGTGTGTGTGTGTGTAAGGACAGTGTGTGTGTGTGTGTGTGTGTGTGTGTGTGTGTGTGTGTGTGTGTGTGTGTGTGTGTGTGTGTGTGTGTGTGTGTGTGTGTGTGTAAGGACACTACTCGTGTGTGTGTGTGTAAGGACACTACTCGTTTGTGTGTGTAAGGACACAATTTGTGTGTGTGTGTAAGGACACAACTCGTGTGTGTGTGTGAGTGTGTGTAAGGACAATACTCGTGTGTGTGTGTAAGGACACTACTCATGTGTGTGTGTGTAAGGACACTACTCATGTGTGTGTGTGTAAGGACACTACTCATGTGTGTGTGTAAGGACACTACTCATGTGTGTGTGTAAGGACACTACTCATGTGTGTGTGTAAGGACACTACTCATGTGTGTGTGTGTAAGGACACTACTCATGTGTGTGTGTAAGGACACTACTCATGTGTGTGTGTGAGTGTGTGTAAGGACAATACTCGTGTGTGTGTGTGAGTGTGTGTAAGGACAATACTCGTGTGTGTGTGTAAGGACACTACTCATGTGTGTGTGTGTAAGGACACTACTCATGTGTGTGTGTGTAAGGACACTACTCATGTGTGTGTGTAAGGACACTACTCATGTGTGTGTGTAAGGACACTACTCATGTGTGTGTGTAAGGACACTACTCATGTGTGTGTGTGTAAGGACACTACTCATGTGTGTGTGTAAGGACACTTCTCATGTGTGTGTGTGTATAAGGACACTTCGCATGTGTGTGTGTAAGGACACTACTCATGTGTGTGTAAGGACACTACTCATGTGTGTGTGTAAGGACACTACTCGTGTGTGTGTGTAAGGACACTACTCATGTGTGTGTGTAAGGACACTACTCATGTGTGTGTGTAAGGACACTTCTCACGTGTGTGTGTGTGTAAGGACAGTTCGCATGTGTGTGTGTAAGGACACTACTCATGTGTGTGTAAGGACACTACTCATGTGTGTGTGTAAGGACACTACTCATGTGTGTGTGTAAGGACACTACTCATGTGTGTGTGTAAGGACACTTCTCATGTGTGTGTGTGTGTAAGGACACTACTCATGTGTGTGTGTAAGGACACTACTCATGTGTGTGTGTAAGGACACTACTCATGTGTGTGGTGTGTTGTTTTGTCTACATACAAACCTGTATTCAGAGTACATAATGCTGTGCAATGTTTTGCATGGAAAATGTTATGGAAAATCAACTCAGTTCATTTTCAGGTTAGTAATATTTGCAATGATTCAAAAATTCTGAACATCCTATAGTTTATGCACTGGGGATGGTAGACAATGTTTCTGTTGATAACTG
The DNA here is from genome assembly GCF_002021735.2 of Oncorhynchus kisutch. Classification (NCBI taxonomy): domain Eukaryota; kingdom Metazoa; phylum Chordata; class Actinopteri; order Salmoniformes; family Salmonidae; genus Oncorhynchus; species Oncorhynchus kisutch. The sequence goes on along the minus strand of NC_034194.2, from coordinate 25,018,879 downwards.
GGTAGAAGGGTACGTACATCACGTACAGTATATAATAGCATTTGAAGTTGGGCAAATGGTTGGGAAATGGAAACCAGAGGATGGGATCAAACATGAGATTTCTGGGTAATTTTTGAGGTAAAAGAGAACAGAGCTCATTCTAACATCCCACTCTCCATACCTCAGATATGACCTGACAACAGAACAACTCAACAAGAAACACACAGAGCTAACACAGAGGAGAGGAGAGAAACACACAGAGCTAACACAGAGGAGAGGAGAGAAACACACAGAGCTAACACAGAGGAGAGGAGAGAAACACACATAGCTAACACAGAGGAGATGAGAGAAACACACAGAGCTAACACAGAGGGGAGGAGAGAAACAGAGAGCTAACACAGAGGAGAGGAGAGAAACACAGAGAGCTAACACAGAGGGGAGGAGAGAAACAGAGAGCTAACACAGAGGAGAGGAGAGAAACACACAGAGCTAACACAGAGGAGAGAAACACACAGAGCTAACACAGAGGAGAGGAGAGAAACACACATAGCTAACACAGTGGCGATGAGAGAAACACACAGAGCTAACACAGAGGGGAGGAGAGAAACAGAGAGCTAACACAGAGGAGAGAAACACAAAGAGCTAACACAGAGGGGAGGAGAGAAACAGAGAGCTAACACAGAGGAGAGGAGAGAAACACACAGAGCTAACACAGAGAAGAGAAACACACAGAGCTAACACAGAGGAGAGAAACACACAGAGCTAACACAGAGGAGAGGAGATAAACACACAGACCTGACACAGAGGGGAGGAGAGAAACACAGAGCTAACACAGAGGAGGGGAGAGAAACACACAGAGCTAACACAGAGGAGAGGAGAGAAACACACAGAGCTAACACAAAGGAGAGGAGAGAAACACACAGAGCTAACACAAAGGAGAGGAGAGAAACACACAGAGCTAACACAGAGGAGAGGATAGAAACACACAGAACTAACACAGGAGAGGAAAGAAACACAGAGCTAACACAGAGGAGAGGAGAGAAACACACAGAGCTAACACAGAGGAGAGGAGAGAAACACACAGAGCTAACACAGAGGAGAGGAGAGAAACACACAGAGCTAACACAGAGGAGAGGAGAGTAACACACAGAGCTAACAGAGGAGATGAGAGAAACACACAGAGCTAACACAGAGGAGAGGAGAGAAACACACAGAGCTAACACAGAGGAGAGGAGAGAAACACACAGAGCTAACACAGAGGAGAGGAGAGTAACACACAGAGCTAACAAACACAGAGGAGAGGAGAGAAACACACAGAGCTAACAAACACAGAGGAGAGGAGAGAAACACACAGAGCTAACAAACACAGAGGAGAGGAGAGAAACACACAGAGCTAACAAACACAGAGGAGAGGAGAGAAACACACAGAGCTAACAAACACAGAGGAGAGGAGAGAAACACAGAGCTAACAGACACAGAGGAGAGGAGGGAAACACAGAGCTAACAAACACAGAGGAGAGGAGAGAAACACACAGAGCTAACAAACACAGAGGAGAGGAGGGAAACACACAGAGCTAACAAACACAGAGGAGAGGAGGGAAACACACAGAGCTAACAAACACAGAGGAGAGGAGGGAAACACACAGAGCTAACAAACACAGAGGAGAGGAGGGAAACACACAGAGCTAACAAACACAGAGGAGAGGAGAGAAACACACAGAGCTAACAAACACAGAGGAGAGGAGAGAAACACACAGAGCTAACAAACACAGAGGAGAGGAGAGAAACACAGAGCTAACAGACACAGAGGAGAGGAGGGAAACACAGAGCTAACAAACACAGAGGAGAGGAGAGAAACACACAGAGCTAACAAACACAGAGGAGAGGAGGGAAACACACAGAGCTAACAAACACAGAGGAGAGGAGGGAAACACACAGAGCTAACAAACACAGAGGAGAGGAGGGAAACACACAGAGCTAACAAACACAGAGGAGAGGAGGGAAACACACAGAGCTAACAAACACAGAGGAGAGGAGGGAAACACACAGAGCTAACAAACACAGAGGAGAGGAGGGAAACACAGAGCTAACAGAGGAGAGGAATAATAAAGTTGGAGAGAGAGAGAAAGGGGGGCTACAGAGAGAAAAAGAGAGGGAGAAGGGGGAGAGCGAGAGAGGGGGGGGCTACAGAGAGAAAAAGAGAGGGAGAAGGGGGAGCGAGAGAGAGGGGGGGGGCTACAGACAGAAAAGGAGAGGGAGAAGGGGGGAGAGAGAGAGAGAGAGAGAGAGATGAGAGCGAATGAGAAAAAGAAAAAAACTAGAGTCCATACATGTATTTATGGAAAACTAATTAGTGAAATTGTATAAGCATGTTTAAAATATTTCTGTTAACTACCCTGTGGGAGTGAGGGAACATAGCTAAAACAAGACCACACACACAAGGTCCATTATCAGACCAGCATTAGCGTGCGTTAATGTAAATGGTGTGAAATGGCTAGCTAGTTAGCGCTACGCGCTTGTAGCGTATCAATCGTTGACGTCACTTGCTCTGAAACCTTGAAGCAGTTGTTACTCTTGCTCTACAAGGGCCAAGGCTCTTATGGAGTGATAGGTAACAATGCTTTGTGGGAGACCGAGGGTCCCTGGTTTGAGCCCAGGTTGGGGCGAGGAGAGGGACAGAAGCATCAATGTTACATTAGCATGTTTCTGATTAACACAGAGAAGATTAACCAGACTCAAGTGAAGACCAATTCATTTATCAAGAAGACAATAGCTAAATTGAGTTAGCGTTGAAGCGTTTTCCCTGTATACACTGTAATAGGGGAGTCAGCCATGCTAATGTCCTCTTAGTGCTCCGCTAGGCTATCTATTCTTTCCTGCAGTGAATCTGTTATTCTCCTGGGCCTGGGAAGAGAAGGTCAGGGTTAGTGTTCAAAGGGGAAGTTATTAGTCTGAAACAGTCTGTTTGGACAGAAATAACCTGCTCACACTACTTCATTCAGCCCGTCTTCAAACTCCTAGCTCAGTTCAGCATCAGTGTTGGAGGTTTCCAGAACAATATTTTTCTTAGCTGGTGCTGGTGGATTTAACAAAAATAATTGGTGGGTTTAACTTAAATTAGTGATGGGCTTAAGTTAAATTAGTGATGGGTTTAACTAAAGTTATTGGTGGGTTTAACTAAGCAACCTTTGTGTGAACAGGCTCGGATATAGCCTACCACACTTTGGCATTACCTTGGAGAACTGTGCATTTATCCATTTGGTGAAGGTTTTCTTCTGTACTGCATCGTGCTCATCTGTGAAAGAGAGGAGAGAAAAAAAGACACGGTGAGAAACAGACCTTGTTTTTAGTTCCAACCAGAACAAAACATCATGTTGGACCGGTCACTATTCCAACAGGAGAACAGGACAGATAGGTCTGCAACATCAGTCAGCAGAGAGCACATGCAGATCAATTGTGCCTCCATTTGAGAACCCCAACTCTGAGACTAGACTCACTGACATGTTATTAGGTGTACCTGCAGGTCTTTGAAACCAGACTAAAAGTCCCATTCTGAGGTGATTGCTGCACTATTTGTGCCAGAGATGAGACCACTAGGAGCTGGATAGAAGATTGATGTAAAGATAATGACCATGTAACCTACTAAAAGGTTGGGAACAAAACAACATGTCAGTCTGGAGATACAGAGATCCAGAAAGGTGAGACTAACGTCAGAACTCCGAAAAAACACTCACGCAATCAGTCAGTCAGTCAGTCACACACACACACACACACACACACACACACACACACACACACACACACACACACACACACACACACACACACACCACACACACACACACACACACACACACCTCTGCAAAGGAAAAAGCTAAAGCTACATGAAGTTACACACTCACACATCAACTATTTGTAATCTCTCCCAAGTGACACAGTACATCAGAACAAATATTTCACATTCTATTCCTTCTTTCCTCCCCACCTCTCTTGTCTTCTGTTCTCTTCAGCAGGGTTTCTAATAAGGTCTCGTTGTGTAGAAGGCAGTAGGTCAGGTTTCTAATAAGGCCTCGTTGTGTAGAAGGCAGTAGGTCAGGTTTCTAATAAGGTCTCATTGTGTAGATGGCAGTAGGTCAGGTTTCTAATAAGGCCTCGTTGTGTAGAAGGCAGTAGGTCAGGTTTCTAATAAGGTCTCATTGTGTAGATGGCAGTAGGTCAGGTTTCTAATAAGGTCTCATTGTGTAGAAGGCAGTAGGTCAGGTTTCTAATAAGGCCTTGTTGTGTAGAAGGCAGTAGGTCAGGTTTCTAATTAGGTCTCATTGTGTAGAAGGCAGTCGGTCAGGTTTCTAATTAGGTCTCATTGTGTATAAGGCAGTCGGTCAGGTTTCTAATTAGGTCTCATTGTGTAGAAGGCAGTAGGTCAGGTTTCTAATAAGGTCTCATTGTGTAGAAGGCAGTCGGTCAGGTTTCTAATAAGGTCTCATTGTGTAGAAGGCAGTAGGTCAGGTTTCTAATAAGGCCTCGTTGTGTAGAAGGCAGTCGGTCAGGTTTCTAATTAGGTCTCATTGTGTAGAAGGCAGTAGGTCAGGTTTCTAATAAAGCCTCGTTGTGTAGAAGGCAGTAGGTCAGGTTTCTAATAAGGCCTCGTTGTGTAGAAGGCAGTAGGTCAGGTTTCTAATAAAGCCTCGTTGTGTAGAAGGCAGTAGGTCAGGTTTCTAATAAAGCCTCGTTGTGTAGAAGGCAGTAGGTCAGGTTTCTAATAAGGCCTCGTTGTGTAGAAGGCAGTCGGTCAGGTTTCTAATTAGGTCTCATTGTGTAGAAGGCAGTAGGTCAGGTTTCTAATAAGGTCTCATTGTGTAGAAGGCAGTCGGTCAGGTTTCTAATAAGGCCTCGTTGTGTAGAAGGCAGTAGGTCAGGTTTCTAATAAAGCCTCGTTGTGTAGAAGGCAGTAGGTCAGGTTTCTAATAAGGCCTCGTTGTGTAGAAGGCAGTCGATCAGGTTTCTAATAAGGTCTCATTGTGTAGAAGGGGAAACTGAATGTATTCAACTGAAATGTGTTTTCCGCATTTAACCCAACCCCTCTGATTCAGAGAGGTGCGGGGGGGGGGGGGGGCTGCTATAATCAACATCCACGTCTTCGGCGCCTGGGGAACAGGAGCAGAACGACAGATTTTTACCTTGTCAGCACAGGGATTCAATCCAGCAACCTTTCAGTTACTGGCCCAACGTTCTAACCACTAAGCTTACTGACTGCCAGGTTTTCTACTAAGGTCTCATTGTGTAGTTGTACAAGCAGTATGTCAGGTGATTTTACTTGTTTAATGACTATATTATGTAGTTCCATCCCTACAACCTCAGGGGTCTCTCAACTGTCAACCACAGTGGCACTCAGATAAAATACGCCCACTACTGTCATAGTCCGCTTCCCTGATCTGTCAGTTAAGTTGGTTCTATCCCACACATGTCAGTCAGCTGAAAGTTATATTTCAATATAAGCCCCTCATTGAGCTGTCAGTCGTTTCTCAATAATGACCACCACAGGCTGTCTGTCAGAGGAGTTCATTCAACTCAGCTTGTCTGTCTGGTCTGTCTGGTCTGTCTGGTCTGTCTGGTCTGTCTGGTCTGTCTGTCTGTGAGAGAAATCACCCTACATTTCCCCCCACCCCAGGCACATCCATGTATTTTGGGTGTTAAACAACATCCATGTATTTGGGGGGGGGGGGGAGAACACCAGAGGTCAAAGGTTATGATCACCAGCCCGAAGGGTCGGCAACTCCTTTGTTCAAGATGTGTGGACTGTATGTGAGCACCGCTGGCTCACAGAGCAGGGGTATAAAGACAGGAATGTGCCCCAGGGAGGTGACTAGGGGAAGAGTGAGATGGGCGCAAGGGTGAGAGGACAGGGGCTAGGGGGAGGATGAGATGATAGGGGCTAGCGGGAGGATGAGACGATGAGAGGACAGGGGCTAGCGGGAGGATGAGAGGGTGAGAGGACAGGGGCTAGGGGAGGGGTGAGAGGTCAGGGGCTAGGGGGAGGATGAGACGATGAGAGGACAGGGGCTAGGGGGAGGATGAGACGATGAGAGGACAGGGGCTAGGGGGAGGATGAGAAGATGAGAGGACATGGGCTAGCGGGAGGATGAGAGGGTGAGAGGACAGGGGCTAGGGGAGGGGTGAGAGGTCAGGGGCTAGGGGGAGGATGAGAGGGTGAGAGGACAGGAGCTAGGGGAGGGGTGAGAGGACAGGGGCTAGCGGGAGGATGAGACGATGAGAGGACAGGGGCTAGCGGGAGGATGAGAGGTCAGGGGCTAGGGTGAGGATGAGAGGGTGAGAGGACAGGAGCTAGGGGAGGGGTGAGCGGGTGAGAGGACAGGGGCTAGGGGAGGATGAGAGGGTGAGAGGTCAGGGGCTAGGGGGAGGGGTGAGAGGGTGAGAGGACAGGGGCTAGCGGGAGGATGAGAGGGTGAGAGGTCAGGGGCTAGGGGAGGGGTGAGAGGACAGGGGCTAGGGGAGGGGTGAGAGGACAGGGGCTAGGGGAGGGGTGAGAGGGTGAGAGGACAGGGGCTAGGGGGAGGATGAGAGGGTGAGAGGATAGGGGCTAGCGGAAGGATGAGAGGGTGAGAGGTCAGGGGCTAAGAGGAGGATGAGAGGGTGAGAGGTCAGGGGCTAGGGGGAGGATGAGAGGGTGAGAGGACAGGAGCTAGGGGGAGGATGGGAGGGTGAGAGGTCAGGGAATAGGGGGAGGATGAGACGATGAGAGGACAGGGGATAGGGAGAGGGTGAGAGGACAGGGGCTAGTGGGAGGATGAGAGGGTGACAGGTCAGGGGCTAGGGGAAGGATGAGAGGGTGAGAGGTCAGGGGCTAGGGGAAGGATGAGAGGGTGAGAGGTCAGGGGCTAGGGGAAGGGTGAGAGGACAGGGACTAGGGGGAGGATGAGAGGGTGATAGGTCAGGGGCTAGGGAAAGGGTGAGAGGACAGGGGCTAGGGGGAGGATAAGAGGGTGAGAGGTCAGGGAATAGGGGAAGGGTGAGACGATGAGAGGACAGGGGCTAGGGGGAGGATGAGAGGGTGAGAGGTCAGGGGCTAGGGGAAGGATGAGAGGGTGAGAGGTCAGGGGCTAGGGGAAGGGTGAGAGGACAGGGACTAGGGGGAGGATGAGAGGGTGAGAGGACTTCCTTCGACCAGTTGCGCACACTCTGACAGCGTTCGGATTAGTGTCCCACTCCTTGAAAGCGGCAGCTCTAGCCTTTAGCTCAGTGCGGACGTTACCTGTAATCCATGGCTTCTGGTTGGGATATGTACGTACGATGAAGCCGATGACTGAGGTGGTAACAGATGTAGCTTAGTTCTTCTGAAATAGGCTACATTTTCTTCATATCATGTTTCATAGTCCTGTCTAAAATAAATAATGAATTAATTGTGATGGTGTATGCTATATTAAATAGATGTATTTGACTTTTTCAAATGTAGCTGTTCAAAAGGTCTGATACAGTGGCTTGCAGGCTATGCGTGGAAGCCAGGAGATGCTAAATGTGTTTATTTTATTTTTATTTTATTTTATTATTTTAGACCGGCGGTTATTTCGGCGGTTAATCACAGGCTGACAAAATTTCCTGACCGCAGTAAAATTCCACATGACCGTTGAGTCACGGTTATCTCCTCTTATGCTCTCTGGACATGTGTTGGTAGTGTCATGATGCTGGCCTGGGGGTAGGTTTATGACAGTCATAAAAACCTCTCCCCCTTTATTACTCGCTCTACCCTACTTATGTGACTATTGAAAATCCCTTGGTTAACATGGAGATTCTGGGAACATCAGAAGGTGGGGAGAAATTAACCATATTTTGGTAATCCAACCAGTTGAACATATGTGTTGGTACTTAATGAATATGATGTCAGTTCGGTTGTCATCTGAGACATTCTCATCAATGATAGGATGACATAAACTGTACAGTGGAAAGTCTACACATTATAGTTATCGGATTCACATGGAATTGTTGTTCAATTTAAATGTTTGAATATGAAATTATTTGTGATGGGATGAAATGTCATTTTAGCTTCTAAAATGTGAGAATTGGGTTTTCATGAGTGAATTAGGCCTGAATCAGTGGCCCGCCCACGGGAAGAGACATTGGTTATAAACTATGAAACACGCCCTCCTCTCCCTTCCTATATAAAGCCTTGACGACAATTTAACTTTCGGTACAGGGGACATTAAGGCGACGGCCTTGATGTCAGAAGGGTTCAGATAACTACAGAGCAAAGCCAATCTCAGCTACCTAACGAAATTAGCATTGAAGTCCCACGTGAAGAGGACGGTCGACACGTAGAATATGAGGAATTTCAACAATACCCGCCAGAATATAGCATGAGCATATAAGCATGGCAACGGGGTATGAACTTTGAACTCTGATTCACTCCAGCCGCCAAGCGTAGACTGGGAAAGGACAGACAGAGTATACCGTCTACCACACAACGACATTACTACCTTACTATCCTTTTACCACCAGAGACATTCTTCCGAGGACAGGAAGATCTCTGTTGGCCAACCCGACCAGCATCTACGACCAGCCTATTGAAGCGAGTAAATATTCATTGCATTTTCCTTTTCCAATGGGCGGTAAATTAGAATGCATAAGATCCTGTATTTACGATAGAGTAGCTGCTTACGGATAGAGACATCGCTTCTCCCTTTGTTCTTCAGTCTTCCCGCTCTTTCACTCAAACCCAACCCCCGTTCTTTGTGTAACCAGCTGTCATATCTGTTCCGTCCGCTAGGGACGTTTTCCGTTATGACATAATTTGTAATCAGGGTAAATCTGTGTGATTAGTTAGGTATTTCGTAAATAAATAATTAAACTCAATTTGCTGATTCAACTTGTTAGCCAGGGTTCGAGAAGATATCCAAGAATTTACAACTTTCAGATGAGACTGAAATAAGGTGACGATTAATATTGACTGCTATTGATGTAAATTAGTACTAGGTCTTAAAAATCTCTTGTAACTAACCATCCCGGATCCGGGAGAATTGTCATCAACTGACACTAAGTAGCATAACGCAACGGACAAAAAAATCTTACTAGAAAATATTCATATTCATGAAATCACAAGTGAAATATATTTTCAAATATATTCAAAGACAGCTTAGCCTTTTGTTAATCACCCTGTCATCTCAGATTTTGAAAATATGCTTTACAGCCAAAGCAAGACAAGCATTTGTGTAAGTTTATCGATAGCCTAGCATAGCATTATGCCTAGCTAGCAGCAGGCAATCTGGTCACGAAAATCAGAAAAGCAATCAAATTAAATCGTTTACCTTTGATGAGCTTTGGATGTTTTCACTCATGAGACTCCCAGTTAGATAGCAAATGTTCATTTTTTCCCAATTTATTTATTTTTGCCAAAAATAGCTCCGTTAGTTCTTCACGTTTGGCTGAGAAAACGACCGGAAATTGCGGTTGACCGCAAAATTAGCTCCATAATATCGACAGAAACATGGCAAACGTTGTTAATAATCAATCCTCAAGGTGTTTTTCAAATATCTATTCGATAATATATAAACCGGGACAGAGCTTTTTTCAGTAAGACCGGGTGGAAAAATGGCTACCTCTGTCTTTTGCGCGAGAAATACACAATGAGCCATCAGGTGGATGCATAGTTGTCACTCAGGCTCATTTTTCAAAATAAAAGCCTGAAACGATGTCTTGTGATTCTAGACACATTAAGGAAGCCATAGAAAAATGAATCTCGTTGATATCCCATTCATTGCTCAATAGGGAAGCATAGGAAGGGACTCTTATTTAGAATCCGCTGCGTTCCTGATTGGATTTTTCTCATTCTTTTGCCTGCAATATCAGTTCTGTTATACTCACAGACAATACCTTTACAGTTTTGGAAACTTGAGTGTTTTCTATCCTAAGCTGTCAATTATATGCATATTCTATTTTCTGGTCCTGAAAAATAGCCCGTTTACTTTGGGAACCTTATTTTTCAAAAAAAATAAAAATGACCCCTAGATTCAACAAGTTAAGAGTTTATTCAGAAGATAACTGCTCTATAAATATTTGTTTGTGGTGCCCCGACTTTCTAGTTAATTACATTTACATGATGAGCTCAATCAGGTGATATTAATTACAGAGAAAGGATTTTATAGAATAGCTTGTCATATCACTTAATCCTGCATAGCCAAAAACATGACAGTAGTAACCAACTCGCTAACTACCATCAGGTCCTAATGGCCTGGTACCAAAGGCTCCATTGTCCCTCCATCAGGTCCTAATGGCCTGGTACTCAGGGCTCTATTGTCCCTCTAACCACTGACATCAACGTAAATGCAATGGGGAAATCACATCAAACACTTATCATCAAAACAGTATCGTGCGCTTAAAACTCACCTCACTGTGATTGATCAATTTGAAGAAAGAAGTTCAACAACAGATTGAAACTGAGTGGAAAACATGGTTGTTGTGGATGTTGTTTCAAAGCCTAACACAATGAAATGGACAGTGCTTTCTAAGGTGACAATTATTTCAAAAACACCCTTACACATAGGCCTATACAAGAGCCCAAGCCCGGGAAAAATAAGGGAATTACATAGCCTACCTACATGTCTTTTTCCCCTGTCCTTGTTCCTGCCCATTTGACAATGGACCATTCTAAATCAAAACACATTTTATATATTAGTAAAGACGAGGTTAAATTGAGAATAGTCTGATGGGTGAAAATCAGTTGATGAGAGAACAGCTGTGCAGCCTGAGGCAAGGAACAGAACACAAGCTTGTTCTGCTTCTTTCTCAAATCAATAGCAGATAGTCGCTCCATGCAGCCCATATATGTTCTGATTTCTAAGACATTCTAAGGTTTGTTTCATTCACAAATAAAGTTGCCAAATAACTCTATATCTAGCATACAAGACCTGTTTCAAATGATCCCTTTTACGTTCAACATGGCCACGTCATAGCACACACGCTTCGGAATGGGAAAAATATCCTGTCTATTTTATTCAGCTAAGTTCAATTATATTCTTCTTACTATAAAAGGGACTTATGAGCATATCTTGTCAGCTAAATGAACTAGCGTACAGCCTATGGCAGGGAGCATAGCCAGATAACTGTTCTTCTGCATGACAATAACCGTCTGACAAAATGTAATGACCGCCACAGCCCAAATCTGTCCACCTAGAAATGAGCTATATACCTGCTATTAAACGGATGTGGGGCAGCTGAGCAGTGTGTATTAATCACATTATTTTGGATCTCCAAGATGGCGTAGCAGTCGGACGTCTTGTCGTGTCGTGTCCCTTGTATATATCGTTTTTTTTTTAAACATATTTTTCTTCGCATATCTTTTAAAACATTTTGCTAAACCTCAACTTCCAAATACTCTCCTGCAACCCGCCTCACCCAATGTTGCTTTTTTTTCTGAAGTATTTATATTTACTTCGGATCCGGATCCCCTCAACTGAAGCTAGCCAGCTAACTACCAGCTATCAGTCAGCAAACCATTGCTAGCGGTCTTCAGCTAACCGGTCATCAGCTAACCTTTAGCTCGGAAAGCTCTCGCCAGTTCGAACAACGCGACTCTATCCAGAGCATAACGGACCTATTATTATTTTTTATCCCCGGATTCCCACCGGATTCCCACCGCAAACAGAACATTTTCAACTGGATCTTCACAACTAGCTAACTAGCCAACCGCAACCCCGGATGATTACTCCTGGCTAGCGTTTCCACCCACTTAGCTTGAAGCTAGCCCGGCCAGAGCTCCTGTGCTACCACCAAAGCATACTCCTGGGCTACAATATCCGGACCCACGACCGGTCTATCGATGTCACCGCATGAAGAGGCATAAACAGACTCACCCCATCGCGACGCCCCCCCATGGCTAACTTTCTAGCCCTTGCTATCTCCTTGCTTGCTAATTCGGCCTGCTAACTGCTAGCTTGTTTAGCCCCGGTCCGCTAACTGCTAGCTTGTTTAGCCCCGGTCCGCTAACTGCTACCTTGTTTAGCCCCGGCCTACTAACTGTTAGCTTGTTAGCACAGGCCTGCTAACCGTCTGAATCGCCGCGTCCCAAACACTCACTGGACCCATATTTACTTTCAATCTCTTTTCGATTTTTTATTTGTTTATACCTTCCGGTAACCTGCCTCACCCAATGTGATACGGAATCGCTGCCCCATCCACCGCTGCCCCCTGGACACTGATCACTTGGCTACATAGCTGATGCATGCTGGACTGTCCATTAATCACGGTACTCCATTCTGCTTGTTTATGTTTTATCTGTCGGCCCCAGCCGCACTCAGGCTCTGTGTGTAGTTAATCCGACCCTCCCTGCCTAGTCAACGCCATTTTACCTGCTGTTCTTGTGCTATCTGATTAGCTGTTGTTGTCTCACCTACTGTTTTAGCTACTGTTTTAGCTAGCTCTCCCAATTCAACACCTGTGATTACTGTATGCCTCGCTGTATGTCTCTCTCAAATGTCAATATGCCTTGTATACTGTTGTTCAGGTTAGTTATAATTGTTTTAGTTTACAATGGAGCCCCTAGTTCCACTCTTCATACCCCTGATACCTCCTTTGTCCCACCTCCCACACATGTGGTGACCTCACCCATTACAACCAGCATGTCCAGAGATACAACCTCTCTCATCATCACCCAGTGCCTGGGCTTACCTCCGCTGCACCCGCACCCCACCATACCCCTGTCTGGGCATTATGCCCTGAATATATTCTACCATGCCCAGAAATCTGCTCCTTTTATTCTCTGTCCCCAACACTCTAGGCGACCAGTTTTGACAGCCTTTAGCCGCAACCTCATTCTACTCCTCCTCTGTTCCGCGGGTGATGTGGAGGTAAACCCAGGTCCTGCATGTCCCCAGGCACCCTCATTTGTTGACTTCTGTGATCGAAAAAGCCTTGGTTTCATGCATGTCAACATCAGAAGCCTCCTCCCTAAGTTTGTTTTACTCACTGCTTTAGCTCACTCTGCTAACCCTGATGTCCTTGCCATGTCTGAATCCTGGCTCAGGAAGGCCACCAAAAATTCTGAGATTTCCATACCCAACTATAACATTTTCCGTCAAGATAGAACTGCCAAAGGGGGAGGGGTTAGCCTGCAAAGTAATGTCATACTTTCCAGGTCCATACCCAAACAGTTCGAACTACTAATTTTGAAAATTACTCTCTCCAGAAATAAGTCTCTCACTGTTGCCGCCTGCTACCGACCCCCCTCAGCTCCCAGCTGTGCCCTGGACACCATTTGTGAATTGATCGCCCCCCATCTAGCTTCAGAGTTTGTTCTGTTAGGTGACCTAAACTGGGATATGCAGTCCTACAATCTAAGCTAGGTGCCCTCAATCTCACACACATCATCAAGGAACCCACCAGGTACAACCCTAAATCTGTAAACAAGGGCACCCTCATAGACGTCATCCTGACCAACTGGCCCTTCAAATACACCGCCGCTGTCTTCAACCAGGATCTCATCGATCACTGCCTCATTGCCTGTATCCGCTACGGAGCCGCAGTCAAACGACCACCCCTCATCACTGTCAAACGCTCCCTAAAACACTTCTGTGAGCAGGCCTTTCTAATCGACCTGGCCCGGGTATCCTGGAAGGACATTGACCTCATCCCGTCAGTTGAGGATGCCTGGTCATTCTTTAAAAGTAACTTCCTCACCATTTTAGATAAGCATGCTCCGTTCAAAAAATGCAGAACTAAGAACAGATACAGCCCTTGGTTCACTCCAGACCTGACTGCCCTCGACCAGCACAAAAATATCCTGTGGCGGACTGCAATAGCATCGAATAGTCCCCGCGATATGCAACTGTTCAGGGAAGTCAGGAACCAATACACGCAGTCAAGCTAAGGCCAGCTTCTTCAGGCAGAAGTTTGCATCCTGTAGCTCCAACTCCAAAAGTTCTGGGACACTGTGAAGTCCATGGAGAACAAGAGCACCTCCTCCCAGCTGCCCACTGCACTGAGGCTAGGTAGCACGGTCACCACCGATCAAACCATGATTATCGAAAACTTCAACAAGCATTTCTCAACAGCTGGCCATGCCTTCCGCCTGGCTACTCCAACCTCAGCCAACAGCTCCGCCCCCCCCCCGCAGCTACTCGCCCAAGCCTCTCCAGATTCTCCTTTACCCAAATCCAGATAGCAGATGTTCTGAAAGAGCTGCAAAACCTGGACCCGTACAAATCAGCTGGGCTTGAAACTATCCGCCGCCATTGTCGCAACCCCTATTACCAGCCTGTTCAAACTCTCTTTCATATCGTCTGAGATCCCCAAGGATCGGAAAGCTGCCGCAGTCATCCCCCTCTTCAAAGGGGGAGACACCCTGGACCCAAACTGTTACAGACCTATATCCATCCTGCCCTGCCTATCTAAGGTCTTCGAGAGCCAAGTCAACAAACAGGTCACTGACCATCTCGAATCCCACCGTACCTTCTCCGCTGTGCAATCTGGTTTCCGAGCCGGTCACGGGTGCACCTCAGCCACGCTCAAGGTACTAAACGATATCATAACCGCCATCGATAAAAGACAGTACTGTGCAGCCGTCTTCATCGACCTTGCCAAGGCTTTCGACTCTGTCAATCACCATATTCTTATCAGCAGACTCAGTAGCCTCGGTTTTTCGGATGACTGCCTTGCCTGGTTCACCAAATACTTTGCAGACAGAGTTCAGTGTGTCAAATCGGAGGGCATGCTGTCTGGTCCTCTGGCAGTCTCTATGGGGGTGCCATAGGGTTCAATCCTCGGGCCGACTCTTTTATTCTGTATATATCAATGATGTTGCTCTTGCTGCGGGCGATTCCCTGATCCACCTCTACGCAGACGACACCATTCTATATACTTCCGGCCCGTCCTTGGACACTGTGCTATCTAACCTCCAAACGAGCTTCAATGCCATACAACACTCCTTCCGTGGCCTCCAACTGCTCTTAAACGCTAGTAAAACCAAATGCATGCTTTTCAACCGTTCGCTGCCTGCACCCGCACGCCTGACCAGCATCACCACCCTGGATGGTTCCGACCTTGAATATGTGGACATCTATTAGTACCTAGGTGTCTGGCTAGACTGTAAACTCTCCTTCCAGACTCATAACAAACATCTCCAATCGAAAATCAAATCAAGAGTCGGCTTTCTATTCCGCAACAAAGCCTCCTTCACTCACGCCGCCAAACTTACCCTAGTAAAACTGACTATCCTACCGATCCTCGACTTCGGCGATGTCATCTACAAAATTGCTTCCAACACTCTACTCAGCAAACTGGATGCAGTTTATCACAGTGCCATCCGTTTTGTCACTAAAGCACCTTATACCACCCACCACTGCGACTTGTATGCTCTAGTCGGCTGGCCCTCGCTACATATTCGTCGCCAGCCCCACTGGCTCCAGGTCATCTACAAGTCCATGCTAGGTAAAGCTCTGCCTTATCTCAGTTCACTGGTCACGATGGCAACACCCAACCGTAGCACGCGCTCCAGCAGGTGTATCTCACTGATCATCCCTAAAGCCAACACCTCATTTGGCAGCCTTTCGTTCCAGTTCTCTGCTGCCTGTGACTGGAACGAATTGGAAAAATCGCTGAAGTTGGAGACTTTTATCTCCCTCACCAACTTCAAACATCTGCTATCTGAGCAGCTAACCGATCGCT
The DNA here is from genome assembly GCF_002021735.2 of Oncorhynchus kisutch. Lineage (NCBI taxonomy): Eukaryota > Metazoa > Chordata > Actinopteri > Salmoniformes > Salmonidae > Oncorhynchus > Oncorhynchus kisutch. Next base: position 25,003,231 of record NC_034194.2, on the reverse strand, counting down.
GCAGCTGTACATAGTCTATCGGTAAATAGCCCACCCATTTTTACCTACCTCATCCCCATACTGTTTTTATTTATTTACTTTTCTGCTCTTTTGCACACCAATATCTCTACCTGTACATGACCATCTGATCATTTATCACTCCAGTGTTAATCTGCAAAATTGTAATCATTTGCCTACCTCCTCATGCCTTTTGCACACAATGTATATAGACTCTCTTTTTTTCTACTGTGTTATTGACTTGTTAATTGTTTACTCCATGTGTAACTCTGTGTTGTCTGTTCACACTGCTATGCTTTATCTTGGCCAGGTCGCAGTTGTAAATGAGAACTTGTTCTCAACTAGCCTACCTGGTTAAATAAAGGTGAAATAAATCAAATCAAATAAATAAAACACTCCCTTTGGAGTATGCATCAGTCATCATATTACACACTCTAACATATACACACTAGTATACAATCGGACACTAAACCAGTGAAACCAGACTGATGGTAAGAACACACACACGGCTATCCGCTCTGAGAGGAAAGGCCTTCTTCCAATCTGCCTGCCAGTGAAACAGGAAGTAGTGATTACATCAGGAAGACAAGTCCCACAGGACTCCTCTTACAGCTCACTGATCTGATAGCTAATGACCCAAAGCACTGCAGGGAACACACACACAGAGGTGGGGACTGGGGACGGTCTTCTCTCTCTCTCTCTCTCTCCCTCTCACACACACACACACACAACACACACACACACACACCTCTGCAGAGGAAAAAGCTAAAGCTACATGAAGTTACACACTAACACATCAACTAACACACAACACACAGCTTAGAAAAGTAATCTCAGAGAGGCCCGCTCCTGAGCTCCCATCATCAGCAAATATTCATTTAAAAAGGAAAGTCAAGGTGTTCATGCAAAAAATATATTGTCCCGAATCGCATCAAATCGTTACCCTAATCAAAACTAATTGCACCGATTCGTTTCAAACTAAAACATATCGTCCCTGTACCGTATCAAAACCCTTGTATCTAGATTAGAGGTCGACCGATTGAAGGACCAAAAAAAGCCGATACCGATTAAATCGGCCGATTTTTTTATTTGTAATAATGACAATTACAACAATACTGAATTAACACTTATTTTAACTTAATATAAAACATCAATACAATCAATTTAGCCTCAAATAAATAATGAAACATGTTCAATTTGGTTTAAATAATGCAAAAACAAAGTGTTGGAGAACAAAGTAATATGTGCCATGTAAAAAAGCTAACGTTTAAGTTCCTTGCTCAGAACATGAGAACATATGAAAGTTGGTGGTTCCTTTTAACATGAGACTTCAATATTCCAAGGTAAGAGGTTTTAGGTTGTAGTTAATATAGTATTTATAGGACTATTTCTCTCTATACCATTTGTATTTCATATACCTTTGACTATTGGATGTTCTTATAGGCACTATAATATTGCCAATGTAACAGCATAGCTTCTGTCCCCCTCCTCGCCCCTACCTGGGCTCGAACCAGGAACACAATAGCCACACTCGAAGCATCGTTACCCATCGCTCCACAAAAGCCGCGGCCCTTGAAGCGTAAGGGGAATAACTACTCCAAATCTAAAAGCGAGTGACGTTTGAAACCGTATTAGCGCACACCCAGCTAACCATTTCACATTGGTTACACCAGCCATTAGGCTGATAGGCTTGAAGTCATAAACAGCGCTGTGCTTGTGAAGAGCTGCTGGCAAAACGCACGAAAGTGCTGTTTGAATGAATGATTACGGGCCTGCTGCTGCTCAGTCAGACTGCTCTATCAAATCAGACTTGATTGTAACATAACAACACACAGAAATACGAGCCTTTGCTCATTAATATGATCGAATCCGGAAACTATCATTTCGAAAACAAAACGTTTATTATTTCAGTGAAATACGGAACCGTTCGGTATTTTATCTAACGGGTGGCATCCCTAAGTCTAAATATTCTTGTTACATTGCACAACCTTCAATGTTAAGATGGCGTAGCAGTAAGTCATCCTGTCCTGTCGTGTCCCTGTATTTATCGTTTCTTTTTTGTTTTTTTACATATTTTCTCCACATATCTCTTTGAAAACATTTTGCTAAACCCTAAGCTTCCAAATACTCTCCTGCAACCCGACTCACCCAATGTAGCTATTTTTCCTAAAGTATTTATATTTACTTCGGACCCCCTCAACTGAAGCTAGCCAGCTAACCAGCGGGTATGCTAGCGGTCTTCAGCTAACCGGTCATCAGCTAACCTGTAGTTCGGAAAGCTCTCGCCTGTTCGTACAACGCGACTCTAACCAGAGCATAACGGACCTATTTATTTTTCATCCCCGGATTCATCCCCGGATTCCCACCGCAAACGGAACATCTTTCAGCTGGATTTTTCAGCAACTAGCTATCTAGCTAAACCGCAACCCCGGATTACTCCTGGCTAGCGTTTCCACCCACTTAGCTTGAAGCTAGCCCGGCCGTAGCACCTGTGCTACCACCGTAGCATACTCCTGAGCTACAATACCCGGGCCCACGACCGGTCTATCGATGTCATCGCATGAAGAGGAATAAACAGACTCACCCCATCGCGACGTCCCCCAAAGGCTAACTCTCTAGCCCTCACTATCTCCCTGCTTGCTAATTCGGCCTGCTAACTGCTAGCTTGTCCAGCTCCGGTCCGCTAACTGCTACCTTGTCTAGCCCGGGCCTACAAACTGTTAGCTTGTTAGCACAGGCCTGCTAACCGCCTGAATCGCCGCGTCCCAAACGCTCACCGGACCCATATTTACTTTCTATCTCTTTTGACTTTTAATTTGTGTATACCTTCCGGAAACCTGCCTCACCCAATGTGATACGGAATCGCTATTATTTTTTATATTTTTAGAACACACTCAAGAACCTCCAGAAGCTAACCAGCTAACTAGCTACAAGCTATTTAGTCATTGTTAGTTTTTTTTAACCTGGATAACACTCGCCAGTCCAGCTTCCCTGCCCCATCCACCGCTGCCCCCTGGACACTGATCTCTTGGCTACATAGCTGATGCACGCTGGACTGTCCATTAATCACGGTACTCCTTTCTGCTTGTTTGTTTTATCTGTTGGCCACGTTGCCTAGTCTACGCCATTTTTACCTGCTGTTGTTGTGCTAGCTGATTAGCTGTTGTCTCACCTACTGTTTTAGCTAGCTTTCCCAATTCAACACCTGTGATTACTGTATGCCTCGCTGTATGTCTCTCTCAAATGTCAATATGCCTTGTATACTGTTGTTCAGGTTAGTTATCATTGTTTTAGTTCACAATGGAGCCCCTAGTTCCACTCTTCATGCCCCTGATAACTCCTTTGTCCCACCTCCCACACATGCGGTGACCTCACCCATTACTACCAGCATGTCCAGAGATACAACCTCTCTCATCATCACCCAGTGCCTGGGCTTACCTCCGCTGTACCCGCACCCCACCATACCCCTGTCTGCGCATTATGCCCTGAATATATTCTACCATGCCCAGAAACCTGCTCCTCTTATTCTCTGTCCCCAACGCTCTAGGCGACCAGTTTTGATAGCCTTTAGCCGCACCCTCATACTACTCCTTCTCTGTTCCGCGGGTGATGTGGAGGTAAACCCAGGCCCTGCATGTCCCCAGGCACCCTCATTTGTTGACTTCTGTGATCGAAAAAGCCTTGGTTTCATGCATGTCAACATCAGAAGCCTCCTCCCTAAGTTTGTTTTACTCACTGCTTTAGCACACTCTGCTAACCCTGATGTCCTTGCTGTGTCTGAATCCTGGCTCAGGAAGGCCACCAAAAATTCAGAGATTTCCATACCCAACTATAACATCTTCCGTCAAGATAGAACTGCCAAAGGGGGAGGAGTTGCAGTTTACTGCAGAGATAGCCTGCAAAGTAATGTCATACTTTCCAGGTCCATACCCAAACAGTTCGAACTACTAATTTTGAGAATTACTCTCTCCAGAAATAAGTCTCTCACGGTTGCCGCCTGCTACCGACCCCCCTCAGCTCCCAGCTGTGCCCTGGACACCATTTGTGAATTGATCGCCCCCCATCTAGCTTCAGAGTTTGTTCTGTTAGGTGACCTAAACTGGGATATGCTTAACACCCCGCCAGTCCTACAATCTAAGCTAGATGCCCTCAATGTCACACAAATCATCAAGGAACCCACCAGGTACAACCCTAACTCTGTAAACAAGGGCACCCTCATAGACGTCATCCTGACCAACTGGCCCTCCAAATACACCTCCGCTGTCTTCAACCAGGATCTCAGCGATCACTGCCTCATTGCCTGTATCCGCTACGGAGCCGCAGTCAAACGACCACCCCTCATCACTGTCAAACGCTCCATAAAACACTTCTGTGAGCAGGCCTTTCTAATCGACCTGGCCCGGGTATCCTGGAAGGACATTGACCTCATCCCGTCAGTTGAGGATGCCTGGTCATTCTTTAAAAGTAACTTCCTCACCATTTTAGATAAGCATGCTCCGTTCAAAAAATGCAGAACTAAGAACAGATACAGCCCTTGGTTCACTCCAGACCTGACTGCCCTCGACCAGCACAAAAACATCCTGTGGCGGACTGCAATAGCATCGAATAGTCCCCGTGATATGCAACTGTTCAGGGAAGTCCGGAACCAATACACGCAGTCAGTCAGGAAAGCTAAGGCCAGCTTCTTCAGGCAGAAGTTTGCATCCTGTAGCTCCAACTCCAAAAAGTTCTGGGACACCGTGAAGTCCATGGAGAACAAGAGCACCTCCTCCCAGCTGCCCACTGCACTGAGGCTAGGTAACACGGTCACCACTGATAAATCCATGATTATCGAAAACTTCAATAAGCATTTCTCAACGGCTGGCCATGCCTTCCGCCTGGCTACTTCAACCTCGGCCAACAGCTCCGCCCCCCCGCAGCTCCTCGCCCAAGCCTCTCCAGGTTCTCCTTTAACCAAATCCAGATAGCAGATGTTCTGAAAGAGCTGCAAAACCTGGACCCGTACAAATCAGCTGGGCTTGACAATCTGGACCCTCTATTTCTGAAACTATCTGCCACCATTGTCGCAACCCCTATTACCAGCCTGTTCAACCTCTCTTTCATATCGTCTGAGATCCCCAAGGACTGGAAAGCTGCCGCAGTCATCCCCCTCTTCAAAGGGGGAGACACCCTGGACCCAAACTGTTACAGACCTATATCCATCCTGCCCTGCCTATCTAAGGTCTTCGAAAGCCAAGTCAACAAACAGGTCACTGACCATCTCGAATCCCACCGTACCTTCTCCGCTGTGCAATCTGGTTTCCGAGCCGGTCATGGGTGCACCTCAGCCACACTCAAGGTACTCAACGATATCATAACCGCCATCGATAAAAGACAGTACTGTGCAGCCGTCTTCATCGACCTTGTCAAGGCTTTCGACTCTGTCAATCACCATATTCTTATCGGCAGACTCAGGAGCCTCGGTTTTTCGGATGACTGCCTTGCCTGGTTCACCAATTACTTTGCAGACAGAGTTCAGTGCGTCAAATCGGAGGGCATGCTGTCTGGTCCTCTGGCAGTCTCTATGGGGGTGCCACAGGGTTCAATTCTCGGGCCGACTCTTTTCTCTGTGTATATCAATGATGTTGCTCTTGCTGCGGGCGATTCCCTGATCCACCTCTACGCAGACGACACCATTCTATATACTTTCGGCCCGTCTTTGGACACTGTGCTATCTAACCTCCAAACAAGCTTCAATGCCATACAACACTCCTTCCGTGGCCACCAACTGCTCTTAAACGCTAGTAAAACCAAATGCATGCTTTTCAACCGGTCGCTGCCTGCACCCGCATGCCCGACTAGCATCACCACCCTGGATGGTTCCGACCTAGAATATGTGGACGTCTATAAGTACCTAGGTGTCTGGCTAGACTGCAAACTCTCCTTCCAGACTCATATCAAACATCTCCAATCGAAAATCAAATCAAGAGTCGGCTTTCTATTCCGCAACAAAGCCTCCTTCACTCACGCCGCCAAGCTTACCCTAGTAAAACTGACTATCCTACCGATCCTCGACTTCGGCGATGTCATCTACAAAATGGCTTCCAACACTCTACTCAGCAAACTGGATGCAGTTTATCAAAGTGCCATCCGTTTTGTCACTAAAGCACCTTATACCACCCACCACTGCGACTTGTATGCTCTAGTCGGCTGGCCCTCGCTACATATTCGTCGCCAGACCCACTGGCTCCAGGTCATCTACAAGTCCATGCTAGGTAAAGCTCCGCCTTATCTCAGCTCACTGGTCACGATGGCAACACCCATCCGTAGCACGCGCTCCAGCAGGTGTATCTCACTGATCATCCCTAAAGCCAACACCTCATTTGGCCGCCTTTCGTTCCAGTACTCTGCTGCCTGTGACCGGAACGAATTGCAAAAATCGCTGAAGTTGGAGACTTTTATCTCCCTCACCAACTTCAAACATCAGCTATCTGAGCAGCTAACCGATCGCTGCAGCTGTACATAGTCTATTGGTAAATAGCCCACCCTTTTTCACCTACCTCATCCCCATACTGTTTTTATTTATTTACTTTTCTGCTCTTTTGCACACCAATATCTCTACCTGTACATGACCATCTGATCATTCATCACTCCAGTGTTAATCTGTTAATCTGCAAAATTGTAATTATTTGCCTACCTCCTCATGCCTTTTGCACACATTGTATATAGACTCCCCCTTTGTTTTCTACTGTGTTATTGACTTGTTAATTGTTTACTCCATGTGTAACTCTTTGTTGTCTGCTCACACTGCTATGCTTTATCTTGGCCAGGTCGCAGTTCCAAATGAGAACTTGTTCTCAACTAGCCTACCTGGTTAAATAAAGGTTAAATAAAATAAATTTAAAAAAAATAATGACGTAAAATTCTGGCAAATTAGTTCGCAATGAGCCAGGCAGCCCAAACTGTTGCATATACCCTGACTCTGCGTGCAATGATCGCATGAGAAATGACACAATTTCACCTGGTTAATATTGCCTGCTAAACTGGATTAGTAGTTATAACTAGTGATTATAATTGATTGATTTTTATAAGATAAGTTTAATGCTAGCTAGCAATTTACCTTGGCTTCTACTGCATTCACGTAACAGGCAGATTACTCGTGGAGTGCAATGGTTAGAGCATTGTGCGGTTGCAAGATTGGACCCCTGAGCTGACAAGGTGAAAATCTGTCGTTCCAAAAATACAGATTTCCGATTGTTATGAAAACTTGAAATCGGCCCTAATTAAATCGGCCATTCCGATTAATCGGTCGACCTCTAATATAGATGCGTATCGAATCGTTCTTGAAGGAGACACACAGACATAACATACAGTGTGTGTGTGACCATGCAACACAAACCAAAACAGTCCAGTCACTCTTTCTCTGGTCATTTTCAGTTAAGAGCGTAACCAAAAGGTCGCTGGTTTGAATCCCTGACATAAGTGAAAAATCTATTTATGTCCCCTTGAGCAAGGCAGTTAACCATAATTGCTCCTGTAAGTTGCTCTGGTTAAGAGTGTCTGCTAAATGACTAAAACGTAAATATAAAATTCAAGACATGATGGAGAGGAGCGTAACAAGGGCTGAAATACAGAGACCTACAACCAAATAGGACATACAGTGGGGCAAAAAAGTATTTAGTCAGCCACCTATTGTGCAAGTTCTCCCACTTAAAAAGATGAGAGAGGCCTGTAATTTTCATCATAGGTACACTTCAACTATGACAGACAAAATGAGAAAAAAAATCCAGAAAATCACATTGTAGGACTTTTAATGAATTTATTTGCAAATTATGGTGGAAAATAAGTATTTGGTCACCTACAAACAAGCAAGATTTCTGGCTCTCACAGACCTGTAACGTCTTCTTTAAGAGGCTCCTCTGTCCTCCACTTGTTACCTGTATTAATGGCACCTGTTTGAACTTGTTATCAGTATAAAAGACACCTGTCCACAACCTCAAACAGTCACACTCCAAACTCCACTATGGCCAAGACCAAAGAGCTGTCAAAGGACACCAGAAACAAAATTGTAGACCTGCACCAGGCTGGGAAGACTGAATCTGCAATAGGTAAGCAGCTTGGTTTGAAGAAATCAACTGTGGGAGCAATTATTAGGAAATGGAAGACATACAAGACCACTGATAATCTCCATCAATCTGGGGCTCCAAGTAACAAAGCCTACCATCAGTAACACACTACGCCGCCAGGGACTCAAATCCTGCAGTGCCAGACATGTCCCCCTGCTTAAGCCAGTACATGTCCAGGCCCGTCTGAAGTTTGCAAGAGAGCATTTGGATGATTCAGAAGAAGATTGGGAGAATGTCATATGGTCAGATGAAACCAAAATATAACTTTTTGGTAAAAACTCAACTCGTCGTGTTTGGAGGACAAAGAATGCTGAGTTGCATCCAAAGAACGCCATACCTACTGTGAAGCATGGGGGTGGAAACATCATGCTTTGGGGCTGTTTTTCTGCAAAGGGACCAGGACGACTGATCCATGTAAAGGAAAGAATGAATGGGGCCATGTATCGTGAGATTTTGAGTGAAAACCTCCTTCCATCAGCAAGGGCATTGAAGATGAAACGTGGCTGGGTCTTTCAGCATGACAATGATCCCAAACACACCGCCCGGGCAACGAAGGAGTGGCTTCGTAAGAAGCATTTCAAGGTCCTGGAGTGGCCTAGTCAGTCTCCAGATCTCAACCCCATAGAAAATCTTTGGGGGGAGTTGAAAGTCTGTGTTGCCCAGCAACAGCCCCAAAACATCACTGCTCTAGAGGAGATCTACATGGAGGAATGGGCCAAAATACCAGCAACAGTGTGTGAAAACCTTGTGAAGACTTACAGAAAACGTTTGACCTCGGTCATTGCCAACAAGGGGTATATAACAAAGTATTGAGATAAACTTTTGTTATTGACCAAATACTTATTTTCCATCATAATTTGCAAATAAATTCATTCAAAATCCTACAATGTGATTTTCTGGATTTTTTTTCTCATTTTGTCTGTCATAGTTGAAGTGTACCTATGATGAAAATTACAGGCCTCATCTTTTTAAGTGGGAGAACTTGCACAATTGGTGGCTGACTAAATACTTTTTTGCCCCACTGTAGTTTCCATGGCAGCAACACTCACATCAACACAAGGAGCCCTGGGACCAGGGAAAACAGAGAGGACATCATTTCTGATGATTCCCTCTTTATCTCACTGCAGGTTAAGCACAGCCAGGACTGTTTTAGACCAGAGGGAATTCCATCAACAACCTGAAATGTGTCTACAGTAGTGCTGTCAGAGCTAGTTAACTCAAGTTAACGTTTTGTAATTTTAGTGTTGAAAGGTATTCAAAATACACTGCAAACATCCTAAATCCAGAATCTATCAAACTAAACATAGCAATGTGAGGTCAAAACAAGTTGACACTGAGGTTAAAGAATTTGTGCTTTATCGATTTAACTTATCGTTACTTTGGGCAAAATCAAGACGGCAAATATTTCTGTAATGCTTCTTGTATAAAAATCTTTAAATTACAGCTCCATTTGAGCAAATTCTGAATTTGCAATGAATCATGATTAATCACAGCAAATCTTGATCAAATGTTTTAATTGTTTGACAGCACTAGCCAATAGACTAAACAGTGTAGGCAACTTTTGGTATGAGGTTGAGTGGCATTTGAACCATTTAAGGCTTTCAGTACAGTTCAGTGTAAATTGTATGCTTCTCCCAGGTCTTGTGTCATTGGGCACTAAACCAGTCCCTTGTGTCTAAGCCGTGAAGAGAAACCCTTTCTAACAGAAGACTATGTCATAAAAGGTACCGTCCCTCCCGGGTAAACTTCACCTTGTAAAGTTTTAAAAACTACACAGCTGTTAGGACATCTATCCGTCAGTCTAGCTCCACCCCTGCCCTGACCTGTGTACAACTGACCCTAACAGAGGGCTCAATGGGTGGTATGCCCTATGTATGCCCAACAACCAGATACAACGCTGATGCAGACGAGCACAAAGAATGCTCGCACACGCACACTGCATCTGCATATAAGATGTTATTGTTGAACTAACTATCAATCATCGTTTGCACGGACAAATGATGATGCACTATGCACAGACTCTTCAACCCATGCCTCAGTACATCATCCACACACAGACACACAAACATACAGACACACAAACACAGACACAAACACACAGACACACACGCACCCCTTGTCCCCCTGTTCACAGCTCAACTGTGTTATATTTTGACTTTGTGGGACGTGTGGAATGTATAGCATTCCCATCATTTCCCACGCATTCCACCCCCACCAACCAGACACTTGCCCAAGCTTGCCCGACCCAGAACTGTCGATGCTCCGCTGCCGGGATTGGGGAATTTGTAGGGAAAACACTCCTTGTGTCCGGGAAGATTAACCGATATCCCCACTTAGTCCTTTTCAAAAACACCCCCGTGTGTGTAGATGAGGAGGTAGGTATGGTGTAATTTACAGGTGAGAAGGTTTCTCCTGACACACAGCAGAATGATAAACTCTCTGGCTGCTGAAAGTATTCCATCTCACAACCACAGAAGCAACAACTGACTATGTTAAAAATACAGTTGAAGTCGGAAGTTTACATACACCTTAGCCAAATACATTTAAACTCAGTAAAAATTCCCTGTCTTAGGTCAGTTAGGATCACCACTTTATTTTAAGAATGTGAAATGTTAGAATAATAGTAGAGAATGATTTATTTCAGCTTTTATTTCTTTCATCACATTCCCAGTGGGTCAGAAGTTTACATACACTCAATTCGTATTTGGTAGCATTGCCTTTAAATTGTCTTAACTTGGGTCAAATGTTTCGGATAGCCTTCCACAAGGTTCCCACAATAAGTTGGGTGAATTTTGGCCCATTCCTCCTGACAGAACTGATGTAACTGAGTCAGGTTTGTAGGCCTCCTTGCTCACACACGCTTTTTCAGTTCTGCCCACAAATGTTCTATGGGATGGAGGTCAGGGCTTTGTGATGGCCACTCCAATACCTTGACTTTGTTGTTCTTCAGCTAGTTTGCCACAACTTTGGAAGTATGCTTCAGGTCATTGTCCATTTGGAAGACCCATTTGCGAACAAGCTTTAACTTCCTGACTGATGTCTTGAGATGTTGCTTCAGTATATCCACATAATTTTCTCACTTCATGATACCATCTATTTTGTGAAGTGCACCAGTTCCTCCTGCAGCAAAGCACCCCCACAACATGATGCTGCCACCCCCGTGCTTCACGGTTGGGATGGTGTTCTTCGGCTTGCAAGCCTCACCCGCTTTCCTCCAAACATAAAGATTGTCATTTTGGCCAGACAGTTCTATTTGTGTTTCATCAGACCAGAGGACATTTCTCCAAAAAGTAGGATCTTTGTCCCCATGTGCAGTTGCAAACCGTAGTCTGGCTTTTCATGGCGGTATTGGAGCAGTGGCTTCTTCGTTGCTGAGCGGCCTTTCAGGTTATGTCGATATAGGACTCGTTTTACTGAGGATATAGATACTTTTGTACCCGTTTCCTCCAACATCTTCACAAGGTCTTTTGCTGTTGTTCTGGGATTGATGTGCACTTTTCACACCAAAGTACATTCATTTCTAGGAGACAGAACGCGTCTCCTTCCTGAGCGGTATGATGGCTGCGTGGTCCCATGGTGTTTATACTTGCGTATTAATGTTTGTACAGATGATCGTGGTACCTTCAGGCATTTGGAAATTTCTCCCAAGGATGAACCAGACTTGTGGAGGTCTTCAATTTTGTTTCTGAGGTCTTGGCTGATTTTCTTTTGATTTTCCCATGATGTCAAACAAAGAGGTACTGAGTTTGAAGGTAGGCCTTGAAATACATCCACAGGTACACCTCCTATTGACTCAAATGATGTCAATTAGCCTATCAGAAGCTTCTAAAGCGATTACATCATTTTCTGGAATTTTCCAAGCTGTTTAAAGGCAATGTCAAATTAGTGTATGTAAACTTCTGACCAACTACAGTGAATTACAGTGATACAGTGAATTATAAGTGAAATACTCTGTAAACAATTGTTGGAAAATGACTTGTGTCATGCAAAGTAGATGTCCTAACCAACTTGCCAAAACTATAATTTGTTAACAAGAAATAGTCAAGTGGTTGAAAAACACATTTTAATGACTCCAACCTAAGTGTATGTAAACTTCCGACTTCAACTGTATATATTTCCCATGCAGTCAAAATAAATGTTGCAAGGCAAGCAGTTATGAAGAAGAATCAAATCATCATGTCTAACCACAATATCAAATCAGAGGTGCAGACTACACAAAGTAAAGTTCAATGCACACAAAAGGTCCATGGAGTGAAACTATGCAATTGTCACGCTATACTATTGAATATGTTGAATCCCCTTATGTAAAGGCAAGAGAGCACACACACACACACACACAGAATGAACAGCTGCGTTGAGATCTCTGCAGCAGCAGCTGCGTCACACTTTCGTAAACAGGTGTGTAACCCACCTAAGACACAGACTCACTAAACCACCTAAGCCAATCTATCCAACTATCCTGAAGTGCCCAACCACAGAGTGAATGACAGCTCCATGTCACAGGTTGTCTATCTACAGTAAAACTACACCTGTGTGTCACTGACCTTTGTCTACCTGGTTCTATGTCACCTGGTTGAGAGTCCTACCTCTGAGCTTGAGACCACGCTCCGCCATCTCTCCCACTATGCCTTCCGCCATCTCTCCCAAATAAGAGAGACAAAAACATTAAAAAGAAGAAAAACACTCCAGGAATGGAGTTCACATTCCTCTCTCTCTCTCCTGACTGTAGTTTCTTGAACAGAGGAGAGGGAGAATAACAGAAGAATGCAGGGGAGGGGGGCCAGGGGCAGAGGGTGAGAGGAGGGGTGAGAGGGAAGGAAAGGGGGGATACTACCAATGAGAGAGAGAGGAGCAGAGAGCAAGGCAGGGCCAGGGTGTGGTGGGCAGTGCACTGTGGGATACACCGTGCTCCGCTGAAGGAACACACAGCGTTCTCTGTCTAAACCCTGTCCCAGCATGCAACAGGGGGCAGAGGCCTCCCACGTTACGGAGGGAGACAGTGATGCGAGAGAGAGAGAGAGAGAGAGAGAGAGAGAGAGAAAGTGAGAGAGAGAGAGAAAGAGAGAGAAAGAGAGAGAAAGAGATAGAAAGAGAAAGAGAGAGAGAGAGAGAGAGAGAAAGTGAGAGAGAGAGAGAAAGAGAGAGAAAGAGATAGAAAGAGAAAGAGAGAGAGAGAGAGAGAGAGAGAGAGAGAGAGAGAGAGAGAGAGAGAGAGAGAGAGAGAGAAAGTGAGAGAGAGAGAGAAAGAGAGAGAAAGAGATAGAAAGAGAAAGAGAGAGAGAGAGAAACCTGTAAACCTAACACTTACAGCTTAGACACAACATTGGAAAGAAGAGGGCCAGATAAGGTTAGGATGGAGCCGAGGACTTGGATGGGTTACCGGTTATCTGTCTAACACAACATAAGACAGCACAGCAGCCAGCAGGGCTGCTACATCTCCAACATCAAACCATGGAAGAATGTCAAATATCAGAAACACAGCCACAGTCCTATCAGACACAGTGAAAGACTGCAGAAGACAGGCCGAGAAAACTTGTGCAGAAACATGGCCAAAGGGAGGGGGGGAAAAACATACACAAAACCCACTTTTCTGTTGTTCTCTATAGTCTAGATCCAGAGATAACCCCTACACAACGCAGTGAGAACATCACCAGAACCAAACAGAGAAATAATGATATCTGCCATGGTTGGCTGGGAGCACTTGACCATGTAGTTCAACCGTACAGAGGTGCTGGTATTGCCCTGGAGGAATGTGAAGTATATCAAAACACACACACACACACGCACGCACACACACACGCGCACACACACACATGGCCAGACACACAAAAACCCACGCACACACATGGCCAGACACACACAAACCCACACATCACCATGCACAAAAAAAAACGCAGTGCTATTTGTTTTTACGTGATGCTGGAATAAAGTTAGTCAAAATTACACACATTTACTTTAAAGATACTTAAACCTGCTCATCAAATTCAACCCTAAAAGTGAACATGAATATTCTGTGGGGAAAAAAACGTTTACTCGCTGTAGAGGAAGCCAGCAACGACTAATCTGTACTGTACTGTCGATTAGACAGAGACAGAGTGAAAGCAATTCTAGCCTCTTTACTATTTTCTTTAGTTGAAACAGGAAACGAAGAGAGCTCTGCTATTTATCCTGTACTACTCACCCAGAACAAGAGACACTCTCTCCTGCTTCCTCCTCTGTCTGGAAGCACTGCGCCTTCTCCAAGGCAGCCACTTACTCAAATTCATGATGGAGAGAACATATAAGAGAGAAAGAAACGAAAACAACAAACACGGAAGAGGAAGACAAGTAGTGGCACTGGCAGTCTGAGGAAGTGGACGTTTGAGGGCTGCTTGCTGAGCATGCTGGGTATGTTTACTTGGATTGATGGTAAGGTGTGCTCTTATGTCACACACACTACAGCAGGGGTGTGAGAAGAGGGCGATGGGGAGAGAGGGAGGTGAGGAAGGCACAAGGCCAGCTTGTCAAACAAGAGAAGTGTGACTTCCTGTCAAAGTGACAGATATAGTGTGTGTGTGTGTGTCAGGGGCAGTGTTACATCACAATTACAAAAAGGGAGAATCCTCCACTGGCCTAAACACAGCGACACAGCAGCCCCCCACCCCCCAGCAGGTGGTCAGCTCACATCCTGTTACACGTGAGAGTGAGACAGCAGATCAACATGACCAAAGGATGACTCGTAACACACACCAAGAGAGAGAAACCCTCTGATACCCCTCTCTCTCTTAAACCCTGTATACTACATTTATACAGTACTGGAAACAGAGAGATGACATATGACAAAGTCTTTGACAAACATTGTTCCCTTGACTCATCCCCCCCATCGCTGCCAGAGAGAGGAGAGGAAAGAAAGTCCATTTGGCCACTAATGACTAAACCTCTCTACAATGAGGAACAACTGGACCTACATCCATCCCCTCCCACGAGAAATGAGAGGGAGAGAGAGAACAGAGAGAACAGAGAGAGGGGAGGAGGGGTTTGTTTGTTGTGTTTTGTTTTCACTCTTCCTTTCTCCCACAAGGAGGAAATGGAAAAGGATTACAAGCCTGGTCAGTCCCGTGACTAACTTCCCTCTGAGTCAGATTGCATTAGCACCACTTCCTTCCATAAAGGATCAGACCAGCTGGGGTTAGGACAGGGCTGGGCTGGGCTAGACAGAACCCTAATATACAGTCTAGGACAGAACTGAGTTGGGTTTGGGTTGGGTGGGGCTGGATTTGGTATGGACTGAAATAATCTGGGAACCAGAGGGAGCTACACTCCACTGAGCTACACTCCCCTCCATTTGTATTTGGACAGTGAAGCTAACATTTTAAATGTGGCTCTATACTTCATCACTTTGGATTTGGACAGTGAAGCTAACATTTTAAATGTGGCTCTATACTTCATCACTTTGGATTTGGACAGTGAAGCTAACATTTTAAATGTGGCTCTATACTTCATCACTTTGGATTTGAGATCAAATGTTTCATATGAGGATACAGTATAGAATGTCACCTTTATTTGAGGGTATTTTCCTACATATCTGTTATGCCGTATATAAATGAAATCACAATGTGTATCTAGTCCCCCCATTTGAAGTTGTCATAAGTATTTGGACAAATTCACTTAGAGTGGTCCCATATTTGGTCCCATATTCCTTGCACTCAATGACTACAATCTCTTGACTACAATCTTGTTGGGAGCATTTGCAGTTTGTTTTGGGCTATGTTTTACCTAATAGGGCACTGCATGGTTTAGATGTACTGGGCCGTACGCACTACCTTCTGTAGTGTCTTGTGGTCGAAGGCTGAGCAGTTGCCATACCAAGCAGTGGTGCAACAGGTCAGGATTATCTCGATGGTGTAGCTGTAGAACTTTTTGAGGATCTGAGGACCCATGCCAAATCTTTTCAGTCTCCTGAGGGGTAATAGGCTATTTTTGTGCTGTAAACAATTGTTGGAAAAATACTTGTGTCATGCACAAAGTAGATGTCCTAGCCGACATGCCAAAACTATAGTTTGGCAAGTCGGTTAGGACATCTACTTTGTCTCCTGTGTGTGTGTGTGTGTGTGTGTGTGTGTGTGTGTGTGTGTGTGTGTGTGTGTGTGTGTGTGTGTGTGTGTGTGTGTGTGTGTGTGTGTGTGTGTGTGTGTGTGTGTGTGTGTGTGTGTGTGGACATTAGGACTACTTTCTGCATGACAATACATTTTTCCAACAATTGCTTACAGACAGATTGTTTCACTTATAATTCTTCACTGTATCACAATTCAGGTGGGTCAGAAGTTTACATACACCAAGTTGACTGTGCCTTTAAACAGCTTGGAAAATTCCAGAAAATGATGTCATGGCTTTAGAAGCATCTGATAGGCTAATTGACATAATTTGAGTCAATTGGAGGTGTACCTGTGGATGTATTTCAAGGCCTACCGTCAAACTCAGTGCATCTTTGTTTGACATCATGGGAAAATCAAAAGAAATCAGCCAAGACCTCAGAAAAATAATTCTAAACCTCCACAAGTCTGGTTCATTCTTGGGAGCAATTTCCAAACGCCTGAAGGTACCACGTTCATCTGTACAAACAATAGTACGCAAGTATAAACACCATGGGACCACGCATCCATCATACCACTCAGGAAGGAGACACGTTCTGTCTCCTAGAGATTAACGTACTGTGGTGCGAAAAGTGCAAATCAATCCCAGAACAACAGCAAAGGACCTTGTGAAGATGCTGGAGGAAACAGGTACAAAAGTATCTATATCCACAGTAAAACGAGCCCTATAGAAGCCACTGCTCGAAAACCACCATTAAAAAGCCAGACTACAGTTTGCAACTGCACATGGGGACAAAGATCCTACTTTTTGGAGAAATGTCCTCTGGTCTGATGAAACAAAAATAGAACTGTTTGACCATAATGACCATCGTTATGTTTGGAGGAAAAAGGGGGAGGCTTGCAAGCCGAAGAACACCATCCCAACCGTGAAGCACTGGGGTGGCAGCATCATGTTGTGGGGGTGCTTTGCTGCAGGAGGGGCTGGTGCACTTCACAAAATAGATGGCATCATGAGGCTGGAAAATGATGTGGATATATTAAAACAACATCTCTAGACATCAGTCAGGAAGTTAAAGCTTGGTCGCAAATGGGTCTTCCAAATGGACAATGCAAGCATATGCAAGCAATCCAAGCATACGTCCAAAGTTGTGGAAAAATGGCTTAGGGACAACAAAGTCAAGGTATTGGAGTGGCCATCACAAAGGCGTGTGTGAGCAAGGAGGCCTACAAACCTGACTCAGTTACAGCAACTCTGTCAGGATGAATGGGCCAAAATTCACCCAACTTATTGTGGGAAGCTTATGGAAGGCTACCTGAAACATTTGACCCAAGTTAAACAATTTAAAGGCAATGCTACCAAATACGAATTGAGTGTATGTAAACGTCTGATCCACTGGAAATGTGATGAAAGAAATAAAAGCTGAAATAAATCACTGTCTCTACTATTATTCTGATATTTCACATTCTTAAAATAAAGTGGTGATCCTAACTGACCTAAGACAGTGAATTTTTACTAGGATTAAATGTCAGGGATAGTGAAAAACTGAGTTTAAATGTATTTGGCTATGGTGTATGTAAACTTCCGACTTCAATTTTAAGTTTCCCTGCATTAAAGTACCCGGCCACTAGGAGCGCCGCCTCTGGATGAGCGTTTTCCTGTTTGCTTATTGTCTTATACAGCCTGAGTGCGGTCTTAGTGACAGAATCGGTTTGTGGTGGTAAATAGACAGCTACGAAGAATATAGATTAAAACTCTCTTGGTAAAAATTGTGGTCTACAGCTTATCATGAGATATTCTACCTCAGGCGAGCAAAACCTTGAGACTTCCTTAATATTAGATTTCGGGCACAAGCTGTTGTTTACAAATATACACAGACCGCCACCCCTTGTCTTAACGGAGGCAGCTGTTCTATCTTGCAGATGGACCAAAAACCCTGCCAGCTGTGTTATCCATGTCATCTTTCAGCCACCACTCGGTGAAACATAAGATATTACAGTTACAGCAGACATGCTCCTTACTTACAGCTTCTTGGTTACAGCAGATACGCGGCAGGTAGCCTAGTGGTTAAGAGCGTTGGGCCAGTAACCAAAAGGTTGTTGGTTCGAGTCCCTGAGCTGCTCCTGTAAGTCTGTGACCAACAGAAACATTTCTGTCTTCCCAGTCATGCGAAATCCATAGATTAGGGCCTAATGAATTTATTTTAATTGATTGATTTCCCTATATGAACTGTAACTCAGTAAAATCTTTGAAATTGTTGTGTGTTGCCTTTTATATCTTTGTTCAGTGTAATTGTGTGAACATTCGGTAATGCTGTATACCCCAGTATGGTACAGAAACAATATGACAGTATAGTACAGTACATCTG
Source organism: Oncorhynchus kisutch (assembly GCF_002021735.2). Classification (NCBI taxonomy): domain Eukaryota; kingdom Metazoa; phylum Chordata; class Actinopteri; order Salmoniformes; family Salmonidae; genus Oncorhynchus; species Oncorhynchus kisutch. The sequence goes on along the minus strand of NC_034194.2, from coordinate 24,984,691 downwards.
GATACCACCCAACTCTAACTAACACACACACACACACACACATACACAAGCTGAGAAGGAACAGAGGAGTCAATGGTGGGGCCCACGTCTCAGAGAACTCAGGCCACAGAGACAAACACTCCATAGAAATCTCCCAGAATGCCACAGGCCCACGCCCTCGTGCTGTATGTGCTGAACTAGGGAGGAGGCCTCTGTCTCTGAGCAAAAGCCCTACTTCCACTCTTTTAATCCCTCATTCCTTCCTTCACTCACTCTCACCATCCCAAAACCTCTCTCTCCTTCATTCACACTTTCCATCTGAAAGCCTCACTCAATCCTTCACTAACACACTCTTTCATTCTTTCACTCATAGCTCTATTTCGTTTTGTGTTGCACTTGCTTGCAAAGAGAAAGACACCCTAACATTAAAGATGTCAGAAAGGATTTAGGCCCTCTAACACTCCCTTCTCCAACCCCTCTCCTACCCACAATGGCCTCTGATAAATGGCCACCACAGAAACGGTTGCCAGGAAACCGCATGCACCCCCCCCCCCCCGCTTTCATCTCAGACAACCAGTAAAGGTGTCTCTAGTATTTGTTGTTATGCCAGTAGCCTTCTGTCTAGCTTCTCTCCACTATGTCTGTCTATTGTCAGAAATTCAAAACACGTCCACACAGCGGCAGAAGCCACAAATCACCACTGTACCCTGAAATATTGTTCGGTGACATAATAAGAAGCTACAGTTACTTGGAAAAACACACCCATATTGGCATACACACAAGCAAATAAACACAACACACAGCATCACACACAGGAGGAACAATTACACACAGAAATGATCTAAGTAACACACACGGTGCTGGATGTCAGAGAATTCTTCTGAGGTGTCATGGTAACAGCTGGTCTAGCTGTGCTGCTGGTCCGTCATTACTATCCTGCCACTGCCTCCATCACACACACACACACACACACACACACACACACACACACACACACACACACACACACACACACACACACACACACACACACACACACACACACACACACACACACACACACACACACACACACACACACACACACACACACACACACACAGGATGAACTTAAGGTCAGTTACTTCCTGCAGGGCTGCATATCCCCCCAGACAGGTAGTAAGTTAATAATCCTCCTACACATCTTATAGCACAGAATTCCACATGTTGTATAACTCCCCATGGAGTTGAAATTGAGAGAAAAGGAGAATATTACACACATTCCTGTGTGTGACCACCTGGGGGAAAAGGCAATACCAGGTTACTATAGTAACATACCTCTATCCACAAACTAGAACTAAAGGAGAGGCTAAAATGACAGGATAGGTGACAATACCAAGTGGTCAGGGGGTTTAAGGCTAAACTAAGCCAACAGCATATAGGCCAAAACATGGGTTGAACAATGGGTAAAACATTAAAAGACTGGAACATTTCCCTTTGACCTCACCATGAGGTCATTGCCTTACCATAATTCTGTCCTGACAAACAGCTAGCTCCATAAACAACAGATAACATGGTGTCAGGAGTTGATTTAGTCTGTGTTAACTGTTAAGAAACATTTATTACCAAATGTCAGTGCTGAAATGGACCATTGTAGAAAATAAGATTTTTCTCTCAGGTTGGTAAAGTATTAGAATACTGAATGTAGGAGGCAGTAGAACATGTCACTAGGTTAATATTTACTTTCTGGGCCTGAGCCTATTTTATAAAATCCCCCTCAGTCAGGAGGATCAGAAGCTAGATTGGGCAGCAAAGCTTATTTCCCAAACGATCAGGACAGGGGAGAAGGGAGCGAGGCTGGAGAAGGGATGCTACTTCTTGGGTGTGTATACTGTATGTAGGGGTGTGACAACTGGTAAGACAAGTGGGGTGGGAGGGGGTGTGGGGGGATGTTTCGGCAGTGAGGGCAAGGAGGGGTAGTGGGGGCGGGGTCCCAGATGCAGGTTCTCACAGCCATCTCCTGCTGGAAGGATACAAGAGGAGAATACACACACACAGCAGCGTGAACACAACTAAACAGACACTGTGACACAGGTACAATAGGGTTTCAAGCACTACAGTTGAACACAACTAAACAGACACTGTGACACAGGTACAATAGGGTTTCAAGCACTACAGTTGAATAATTTCTCCCCTGGGCAGTAGGCCTACTCCCTGACAGAGGAGTTTAAATGTGTAGCATTCACACAGCCACACCCTAGGGGAATATCTTGGCCTCCGCTGCTGTCCCAAATTTCCACACACTGAAATCCGAATGGAGCTTTCCCTCCCATTTCCAGCTGGGTTCTGGCACTTGGAGAGCAGTGCCATCACAACACACACACGTGCACGCACACACACGTGCACGCATACACGCACGCCACCTAAATACACCACAGAACCTAAACAGTAGGCCTACTGTTTAGTTTCCTACACTCTAACACATACATATGAACTCTCACACACCCTCTTGTTACCCTGATTTTGACAACAACAATGAGTCATCAAAGCAACATTAGCTAGCGAGCCTCTCCCTTTCAAAGCATTAACCCCAATGAACAAACACACACACACACATGCAAAAGGAGATCGACGTTCTGTTCAGTGGCTCTGGGTCTTTGCCCCCAAATCCTTCTTAAGAAGAATGACAGGGAACATCAGCAGTCCATAAAGGCACAGGGAGGGGTGAGAAACAGAGATGGGAACGGGGTGAGAAACAGAGATGGGAAAGGGGTGAGAAACAGAGATGGGAAAGTGGTGAGAAACAGAGATGGGAAAGGGGTGAGAAACAGAGATGGGAACGGGGGTGAGAAACAGAGATGGGAAAGGGGTGAGAAACAGACATGGGAAAGGGGTGAGAAACAGACATGGGAACGGGGTGAGAAACAGAGATGGGAAAGGGGTGAGAAACAGACATGGGAAAGGGGTGAGAAACAGACATGGGAAAGGGGTGAGAAACAGACATGGGAAAGGGGTGAGAAACAGACATGGGAAAGGGGTGAGAAACAGAGATGGGAAAGGGGTGAGAAACAGACATGGGAAAGGGGTGAGAAACAGAGATGAGAAAGGGAACGGGGTGAGAAACAGAGATGGGAACGGGGTGAGAAACAGAGATGGGAAAGAGGTGAGAAACAGACATGGGAAAGGGGTGAGAAACAGACATGGGAAAGGGGTGAGAAACAGACATGGGAAAGGGGTGAGAAACAGAGATGGGAAAGGGGTGAGAAACAGAGATGGGAAAGGGGTGAGAAACAGAGATGGGAAAGGGGTGAGAAACAGAGATGGGAACGGGGTGAGAAACAGACATGGGAAAGGGGTGAGAAACAGAGATGGGAAAGGGGTGAGAAACAGAGATGGGAAAGGGGTGAGAAACAGAGATGGGAAAGGGGTGAGAAACAGACATGGGAAAGGGGTGAGAAACAGACATGGGAAAGGGGTGAGAAACAGATGGGAAAGGGAACGGGGTGAGAAACAGAGATGGGAACGGGGGTGAGAAACAGAGATGGGAAAGGGGTGAGAAACAGAGATGGGAGAGGGGTGAGAAACAGAGATGGGAAAGGGGTGAGAAACAGAGATGGGAAAGGGGTGAGAAACAGAGATGGGAAAGGGGTGAGAAACAGAGATGGAACGGGGTGAGAAACAGAGATGGAACGGGGTGAGAAACAGACATGGGAACGGGGTGAGAAACAGAGATGGGAAAGGGGTGAGAAACAGATGGGAAAAGGGTGAGAAACAGAGATGGGAAAGGGAACGGGGTGGGAAACAGAGATAGGAAAGGGAACGGGGTGAGAGAAACATAGAAAGAGAGAGAAAGACGAGAACAGAGAGCTGAGAATAATAAGGCTCTCATCACATTTACGTTTTCATCATTCAGCAGATGCTCTTATCTGAGCAACTTGCAGGAGCAATTAGGGTTAAGTACCTTGCTCAATGGCACAGACAGATTTTTCACCTAGTCGTCTCAGGGATTTGAACCCACCTTTCGGTTGGGAGGTGTTTAGTCCCAGGGTCCTTAGCTTAGTGATGAGCTTGGAGGGCACTGTGGTGTTGAACATTGAGCTGTAGTCAATGAACAGCATTCTTACATCGGTATTCCTCTTGTCCAGAAGGGACAGGGCAGTGTGCAGAGTGATGGCGATTGCATCGTCTGTAGACCTATTGGGGTGGTACGCAAATTTAAGTGGGTCTAAGGTGACAGGTAAGGTGGAGGTGATATGATCCTTAACTAGTCTCTCAAAGCACTTCATAATGACAGAAGTGAGTGCTAAGGGGCGATAGGCATTTAGTTCAGTTACCTTTGCCTTCTTGGGTACAGGAACAAGTCATCTTGAAGCATGTGGAAACAGCAGACTGGGATAGGGAGAGATTGAATATGTCCGTAAACACACCAGCCAGCTGGTCTGTGCATGCTCTGAGGACGCGGCTAGGGATGCCGTCTGGGCCGGCAGCCTTACGAGGGTTAACACGTTTAAATGTCTTACTCATGTCGGCCACGGAGGAGAGCCCACAGTCCTTGGTAGCTGGCCAAGGTGGCACTGTATTATCCTCAAAGCGGGCAAAGAAGGTGTTTAGTTTGTTTGGAAGCAAGACGTCAGTGTCCGTGACGTGGATGGTTTTCCTTTTGTAGTCCGTGATTGTCTGTAGACCCTGCCACATACGTCTCGTGTCTAAGCCGATGAATTGCGACTCCACTTTGTCTCTATACTGACATTTCGCTTGTTTGATTGCTTTGCGGAGGGAGTAACTACACTGTTTGTATTCGGCCATATTCCCAGTCAACTTTCAGTTTTGCGCAAATGCCGCCATCTATCCACGGTTTCTGGTTAGTAAGGTTTTAATAGTCACATCTCCTATGCACTTCCTTATGAACTCACTCACTGAATCAGCATATAAATCGATATTATTCTCTGACACTACCTGGAACATATCCCGGTACGTGTGATCAAAACAATCTTTAAGCGTGGATTCTGATTGGTCAGACCAACATTGAATAGTCCTTGTCATGGGTGCATCCTGTTTGAGTTTCTGCCTATAGGAAGGGAGGAGCAAAATGGAATTGTGGTCAGATTTGCCGAAGGGAGGGTGGGGGAGGGCCTTGTATGCATCTCGGAAGATAGAGTAGCAGTGATCCAGAATTTTGCCATCACGAGTGCTACAATCAATATGCTGATAGAATTTTGGTAGCCTTGTTCTCAAATTTGTTTTGTTGAAATCCCCAGCTACAATAAATGCAGCCTCAGGATATGTGGTTTCCAGCTTGCATAAAGTCCAGTGAAGTTCCTTGAGGGCCGTTGTGGTGTCGGCAGTATTTTCATTTTTGGCTAAATAACGTACCCATTTGAAACTGCCTATTTCTCAGCCCCAGAAACTAGAACATGAAACTAGAACATGCTGATTAGGATAGAGAACATTCTAAAGTTTCCAAAACGGTCAAAATATTGTTTGTGAGTATAACAGAACTGATATTGCAGGAGAAAACCTGAGGAAAATCCAATCAGGAAGTGCCTCTTATTTTGAAACCTCTCTATTCCTATGCATGCCTATCCTCAATTTAAAGGGATATCAACCAGATTCCCTTTTCTATGGCTTCCCTAAGGTGTCAACAGTCTTTAGACATAGTTTCAGGCTTTTATTTTGAAAAATGAGTGAGAAAGATCACATTGCGTAAGTGGATAGGTGGGGGCTCTCTCATAGTGAGTTTTGCGCAACAGAGTAAAGCGGCCATTGTTTCTCCCTGTCCTATTGAAAAACCTACACTCCCGGTTGATATATTATCGAATAAATATTTTTAAAACAACCTGACGATTGATTATAAAAACCGTTTGACATGTTTCTGTGGACATTATGGATATTATTTGGAATTTTCTGTCTGTGTTGTCGTGACAGCTCTTTCCTGTGGACTTCTGAACATAACGCGACAAACAAACTGAGGTATTTTGGAGAAGAAAAAAAATCTTTATGGAACAAAAGGAACATGTGGTGGTGTAACTGCGAGTCTCGTGAGTGAAAACATCTGAAGATCAAAGGTAAATGATTAATTTGATTGCTTTTCTGATTTTCGTGACCAAGCTACCTGATGCTAAGTGTACTTAATGTTTTGTCATGTGATCAATAAACTTACACAAACGCTTGGATTGCATTCGCTGTAAAGCGTAATTTCTAAATCTGAGACGACAGGTGGATTAACAAAAGGCTATGCTGTGTTTTGCAATATTGCACTTGTGATTTCATGAATATGAATATTTTTTGTAATATTATTTGACTGGGGCGCTATGCTATTCAGAGGTTGCTGATGAAAATTATCCCGCTTAAGGGATGAGTAGCGTCAAGAAGTTAAGCGGGGATATACACGGCTGTGACAATTCTCGAGAGATAATACGGTCGGCATTTGATTGTGAGGAATTCTAGGTCAGGTGGACAAAAGGACTTGAGTTCCTGTACGTTGTTACAATTACACTATGAGATATTAGTCATGAAACATACACACCACACCAGTCCTTCTTCTTCCCAGAGAGATGGTTATTTCTGTCAGCACGACGCACAAAGAATATCGGTGGCTGTACTGACTCCGACAGCATATGCCGAGAGAGCCATGTTTCCGTGTTACAGTCCCTGATGCCCCTCTGGAAAGCAACCCTTGCCCTAATTTTGTCTACCTTGCTATCTAGAGAATGGAGCGAGTAATATAATCGGAAGCGGTGGGTGGTGTGAGCGCCTCCGAAGTGACTGACCATAAGGCCTCTCTGTCTACCTCTTCTGCGGTGACACTGTTTTGGGAAGCCTCTGGAATCAGTTCCAATACCCTGGGTGGTTCGGACAAAGGATCCGCTTCGGGAAAGTCGTATTACTGGTCGTAGTGCTGGTAAGTTGACGTCGCTCTGATATCCAATAGTTCTTCCCGGCTGTATGTAATAACACTTAAGATTTTCTGGGCTAACAATGTAAGAATGATGAATTCATAAAAAAAAAAAATTATGCAAAGTTTCCTTAGGACTAGTAGCGAGGCGGCCCTCTCTGTTGGCGCCATCTTGTAACCACACAAACACACAGAGTGTATGTTATGTCTGCCTGCATGCCTGTGTGTGTGTGTGTGTGTGTGTGTGTGTGTGTGTGTGTGTGTGTGTGTGTGTGTGTGTGTGTGTGTGTGTGTGTGTGTGTGTGTGTGACAGAATGTGCATCTCTCCTTTCATGAATGATTCGATAGCATCTAGAAACAAGGGCTCCGATACCTTACAGGAACGATACGTTATAGCTTGAAACGAGTCAGTGCAATTCGTTTTGATTAGTGTAACGAATTAACGAGATTCCGTACAATATATTTTTTGCATGAACACATTCATTTTCTTTTTTAAATGAATATTTGCTGCTAATAAGGAGCTCAGAAGCTGTGCACAGGGGCATTGTCATGCTGAAACAGGAAAGGGCCTTCCCCAAACTGTTGCAACAAAGTTGGAAGCACAGAATCGTGTACAATGTCATTGTATGCTGTAGTGTTAAGATTTCCCTTCACTGCAACTATGGGGCTTAGCCCGAACCATGAAAAACAGCCCCAGACCATTATTTATTATCCACCAAACTTTACAGTTGGCACTATGCATTCGGGCAGGTAGCGTTCTCCTGGCAACCGCCAGACCCAGATTCTTCCGATGGACTGCCAGATGGTGAAGCATGATTCATCACCAGAGAACACATTTCCACTGATCCAGAGTCCAATGGCGGCGAGCTTTACGCCACTCTAGTCGACGCTTGGCATTGCGCATGGTGATCTTAGGCTTGTATGTGGCTGCTCGGCCATGGAAACCCATTTCATAAAGCACCCGACGAACAGTTATTGTGCTGACGTTACTTCCAGAGGCAGTTTGGAACTCGGGAGTGTTGAAACCGAGGACAGATTTTTTTTTTTTTACACGTTACGCGCTTCAGCACTCGGCAGTCCCGTTCTGTGAGCTTGTGTGGCCTACCACTTCCCGGCTGACTCGTTGTTGCTCCTAGACATTTCCACTTCACAATAATAACACTTACAGTTGACCGGGGAAGCTCTAGCAGGGCAGAAATTTAATGAACTGACTTGTTGGAAAGGTGGCATCGAAATGTGGCAACGGTTCCACGTTGAAAGTCACTGAGCTCTTCAGTAAGGCCATTTTACAGGCAATATTTGTCTATGGAGATTTGCATGGCAGTGTGTCCAAATTTGAAGGGGTGTCAACATAGTTTTGTATATATAGTGTGTCTGTTTTACTCTCCCCCAGTGTGTCCAATACCATTGTCCCTGGCTATACAGCTGGCTGGGTTTGTGAAGCGAAGTACACCTTGTATATCTGGTGTTGAACGGTGCACACTATGCTGCTGAGGTTGTGTTGAAAAGTGCTCCCGGTAATGTTTCTGATGACTTGGACCTCGTAACTTGTTCCAGATCAGAAACAGACAGCCTTTAAAACGGAACCTTATAACACTATAATCCATGTCTGTCTGTATCTCTGTGTTCATGTCTCTCTCTCTTAGACTTGCAGACAACAGGGTCGGTGCAGCATAAGGAGGTATTGTGGCATCGATATATTAATCATTAAGGGAAAGGAATGATGTGTGATGACACACACTCAATAAAGCATAAACACACCCTCTGGTTCATCCCTGACACATTCCACTGGCTGCAACAATGACATGATCAACTAGTCTATCAAGCTAGTTGTAAAGGTAAAAGTGAGCGCGCACTTACACACCTCAAATCACAAACAATGTAGAGGAGAAATATACATTTCAGGTAGCGAGAGCGGGAGATAGAGGCGAGTACCCGGAGCACTCTGTGTTTGAATATTCATACTAACTACACTAACCATACAATTTGTGACATAAATTGAGTATGTAGTATGCTTATGAGTCATAGTATGGATATGCAGTTGAAGTAGGAAGTTTACATACACTTATGTTGGAGTCACTAAAACTTGTTTTTCAACCACACCACAAATTTCTTGTTAACAAACTTTAGCAAGTCGGTTAGGACATCTACTTTCTGCATGACAAAAATACCTTTTACAACAATTGTTTACAGATATATTATTTCACTGTATCACAATTCCAGTGGGTCAGAAGTTTACATACACTAAGTTGACTGTGCCTTTAAACAGCTTGGAAAATTCCAGAAAATTATGTCATGGCTTTATAAGTTTCTGGTAGGCTAATTGACATCATTTGAGTCAATTGGAGGTGTACCTGTGAATGTATTTCAAGGCCTACCTTCAAACTCAGTGTCTCTTTGCTTGACATCATGGGAAAATCAAAAGAAATCAGCCAAGACCTCAGAAAAATGATTCTAAACCTCCACAAGTCTGGTTCATCCTTGGAAGCAATTTCCAAACGCCTGAAGGTACCACGTTCATCTGTACAAACAATAATACGCAAGTATAAACACCATGGGACCACGCAGCTGTCATACCGCTCAGGAAGGAGACGCATTCTGCCTCCTAGAGAAGAATGTACTTTGGTGCGAAAAGTTCAAATCCATCCCAGAAAAATATCAAAGGACCTTGTGAAGATGCTGGAGGAAAGAGGTACAAAAGTATCTATATCCACAGTTAAGCAAGTCCAAATCGACATAACCTGAAAGGTCACTCAGCAAGGAAGAAGCCACTGCTCGAAAAACTCCATAAAAAAGCCAGACTACGGTTTGCAACTGGACATGGGGACAAAGATCGTACTTCTTAGAGAAATGTCCTCTGGTCTGATGAAACAAAAATAGAACTGTTTGGCCATAATGACCATCGTTATGTTTGGAGGAAAAGGGGGGAGGCTTGCAAGCCGAAGAACACCATCCCAACCGTGAAGCACTGGGGTGGCAGCATCATGTTGTGGGGGTGCTTTGCTGCAGGAGGGACTGGTGCACTTCACAAAATAGATGGCATCATGGGGATGGAAAAATATGTGGATATATTGAAGCAACATATCAAGACATCAGTTAAAGCTTTGTCGCAAATGGGTCTTCCAAATGGACAATGACCACAAGCATACTTCCAAAGTTGTGGCAAACTAGCTGAAGAACAACAAAGTCAAGGTATTGGAGTGGCCATCACAAAGCCCTGACCTCAATCCCATAGACAATTTGTGGGCAGAACTGAAAAAGCGTGTGTGAGCAAGGAGGCCTACAAACCTGACTCAGTTACATCAGTTCTGTCTGGAGGAATGGGCCAAAATATCCAACTTATTGTTAGAAGCTTGTGGAAGGCTACCCAAAACATTTTACCCAAGTAAAAAAAAAATGTAAAGGCAATGCTACCAAATACTAATTGAGTTTGAGTGTATGTAAACTTCTGAACCACTGGGAATGTGATGAAAGAAATAAAAGCTGAAATAAATCATTCTTCCTGCTATTATTCTGACATTTCACATTCTTAAAATAAAGTGGGGATCCTAACTGACCTAAGACAGGGAATTTTTACTAGGATTAAATGTCAGGAATTGTGAAAAACTGAGTTTAAATGTATTTGGCTAAGATGTATGTAAACTTCAGACTTTAATTTTACTTTATGGGTTGGTTGTTTAGGCATCTTCTAACCCATCGCTTTCTACTACATATAATAATACAATTAAATTATATCTTTACACGAATATATATAATTTACAAGTCCATAAATGAATGCAGCAACTACAGATCGCCCCTTTAAGTCAATCAAAAGTGTATGAGTTTAAGCATGTGTCCATTAGGCCTTTGAATTAAAATAATTATCCACATAAATTAGATTGATCAATAAAAGCCTCACTTTTATTCCATATGCTGGGATCCCCACTATGCAGCTGTTGCAAGAGCGCATTTTCACTGGCTGTTGTCACGACTCCTTCCGAAGGTGGCTCCTCCCCCTGTTCGGGTGGCGCTCGGTGTTCGTAGTCACCGGCCTACTAGCGGCCACCGATCCCTTTTCCCTTTTCTGTTTGTTTTGTCTGTTTAGTTTCACCTGCTCCTTTGTTGAGGTTGATTAGTTGGGCTATTTAAACTGGTAGGCCCGCCTGCTCTTTGTGCGAGCTTAACTATTTTTCCCACTGTGTTTCTGTGTGGCAGTACGTATTGCGTTGGGCATTTGTTATTGTGCGCCCGGTATTCTTGGCGAGCTCTGTTTTTTCCCTGTGCGTAATAAACGCTATCCTGAACTTTCTGCCTCCTGCGCCTGACTCCGCACCCACTACGCCCAGGTCGTTACAGCTGTCCACTGATTTCAAAAACAATGATTGATAGGCAGCTTAAACTTCTTGAATTCAACCATTATTGGGTTCAAATACACATTTTTGAACAGCCATCTACAACAACCACAATCCGTAAGGCACAAATAGCTAAATGAGAGAGCAGCAGTGTGATTCACATCAATGTGCCATGTAGATATCAATAAAAAAGGGAAATCCGTATTGCCGTAGACTACAACAATGCTGTCATTCTTACCTCAAAGCGTTTATTCAAATTGGATAATATATTTGGATGCCGACAGCAGTCGCACCATAGTAAAACATAGCTTGTACTGTAGCCTACAAACGCCCATTCCTGCTCTTTTCCCACGATCCATCAAAAACATTTGGTGTGTCATCATAGTGGTCTCTGACTTGTGGTCAGACTTGCTCACGTGGAACAAATTTAAACTTGGCCTTTTTTCAATGCTGATTTGAATGTCATTGAGTAAAAAAAAACATTATGTAATAACAGAATAAAATAAAAACAGAATAGTGCAAAGTGATTTGCATCTTGTGTCTGGAGCAGTTATTGGTCATTTGAAACAGGGACCAAATTGGCATGGTCCTATTTTCCGATATACAGACGTTTGACTGTATTATGTCTGTTTCTTGGAATTTTCTACATGGATGAACAATTCTAAATTGAACACTGCATGGGGATGAATTATGGCCAGGACATCTGTTTGGTGAGTAGGCCCAGGCTTAATGATTCTGGTTTTCTGTTCTACCTGATCATTAATTGCACACACACCTGGTGTCCCAGGTCTAAATCAGAATCCTGATTAGAGGGGAACAATGAAAACATGCGGTGGAACTGGCTTTGAGGTCCAGACTTGAGTTTGAGGCTAACACCTCGATCACACCGATAGTTCATTTCATTTTGGTACACCAGAAGTACATTCTGAAGGTGAATGTTGGAACTTCTGTTGCACACATATCCAGATGATGTTGCCTGCTATTTTGGCGTGACACTTTGAACACACCGGCAGCGTCATTGCGCGAAATAGTCGCAGCATCATCTGGATATGAATGCAACAGAAGTTCAAGTTACCTTCTGCTACAATTTCTGTCAAGTCGTCTACACATACAGCATATATTCGATAAAGCCAACGTATGCACCAAATCAAACGCACTGCAACTGCCTCTGCAACGCAGTGCTGCAAGGCAAACGCAGCGTTTCGTTGGAAATGAATGTAACTCTGGTGTCCTAAAATACAATACCGCTGTTGGTGTGTTCGAAACTTAAGCAAATTATAACAAAACTGCAGCACATGTCAGGAACACATATTTCTGCACTGCAGTTAACCAGTTCATTTTGAATTTGTGATAACACGGTTGTTAACACGATCTGTCATTCTCGTTGAAAGCAAGTCTAAGTGGGAGATCTGTTCTGTTAGCTAGCGATGATTATGATTTTTCAAAGCCGATACAGATTGGAGGACCAAAAAAAGACGATACCGATTAATCAGCCATTTCTTATATATATATATTTGTAATAATGACAATTACAACAATACTGAATGAACACTTATTTTAACTTAATATAATACATCAGTAAAAATCAAATTAGTCTCAAATAAATAATTAAACATATGCAATTTGGTTTAAATAATGCAAAAACAGTTTTGGAGAAGAAAGTAAAAGTGCAAATTGGTGCCATGTAAGAAAGCTCACGTTTAAGTTCCTTGCTCAGAACATGAGAACATATGAAAGCTGGTGGTTCCTTTTAACATGAGTCTTCAATATTCCCAGTTAAGAAGTTTTAGGTTGTAGTTATTATAGGAATTATGGGACTATTTCTCTCTATACCGTTTCTATTTCATATACCTTTGACTATTGGATGTTCTTATAGGCACTATAGTATTGCCAGCCTAATCTTGATAGGCTTGAAGTCATAAACAGTGCAATGCTTGAAGCACAACGTAGAGCTGCTGGCAAACGCAGGAAAGTGCTGTTCGAATTAATGCCTACGAGCCTGCTGCTGCCTACCACCGCTCAGTCAGACTGCTCTATCAAATAATATAATTAATTATAATATAATAACACACAGAAATACGATCCTTAGGTCATTAATATGGTCAAATCCGGAAACTATAATTTTGAGAAAAAAAAACGCTTATTCTTTCAGTGAAATACGGAACTGTTCCGTATTTTATCAAACGGGTGGCAACCCTAAGTCTAAATATTGCTGTTACATTGCACAACCTTCAATGTTATGTCATAATTATGTACATTTCTGGCAAATTAATTACAGTCTTTGTTAGGAAGAAATGGTCTTCACACAGTTTGCAACGAGCCAGGCGGCCCAAACTGCTGCATATACCCGGACTCTACTTGCACAGAACGCGCAAGAGAAGTGATACAATTTCCCTAGTTAATATTGCTTGCTAACATGAATTTAACATGAACTAAATATGCAGGTTTAAAAAATATATTTGTGTATTGATTTTAAGAAAGGCATTGATGTTTATGGTTAGGTACATTGGTGCAACGATTGTGCTTTTTTCACGAATGCGCTTTTGTTAAATCATCACCTCTTTGGCGAAGTAGGCTGTGATTTGATGATAAATTAACAGGCACCGCATTGATTATATGCAACGCAGGACAAGCTAGTTAAACTAGTAATATCATCAACCATGTGTAGTTAACTAGTGATTATCTTGAAATTGATTGTTTTTATAAGATAAGTTTAATGCTAGCTAGCAACTTACCTTGGCTCCCTGCTGCACTCACGTAACAGGTGGTCAGCCTGCCACGCAGTCTCCTCGTGGGTTGCAATGTAATCCAAAAATGCCGATTACAGATTGTTATGAAAACTTGAAATCGGCCCTAATTAATCGGTCGACCTCTAATTTATAGATGTTTATTTCGGTCGGTACACGCAATTGACTGAGTGAGACATGAAGGGGAAAGGAAATTTAGGGTACAGAACTGTGTGATGCTTGGCTCGGTTTATTTTTTGTTGTGTCCCGTAAATGCACATGTACAAATGGAACACTAGAGTCAAAGCACATTAATGTTGTCTTCAAGACAACCTTTCAACCAAAATGTTTCATAGTATTTGAACAAAATGTGATCTTTGATTAAAGATGGATTTTTGACATCCGTTCGGTACCCATACCCATCCCTATTAACCAGCTTTTCCAGCACACTGGTCTCGAATGACACACAGGGAACGTGTTCAGGTATTCACAGTACATGTAAATGACTGAGACGTACGGGCGATGAGGGGGGTGTAAAACTAAAGTCTACTCTGATAAACAACAGCTCTATTCCCTTGGGTCATTTGACCTTTGACCTTTCCCAGCAGACAGGCTGTGTCGTCAGCAGGAGGAGGAGGGGCAGAGCAGGAGGTAGTTAGGTAGAGAATAGTGCTCCATCCTGATAATTACACATCTAATCATTGAATAAAAAAACATGGCCCTCTTCTGTGAATTCTCCATTGAGTGCTGATGGTTGGTGCTACTAGGCTCGGTCTCTCTGTCTCTGTCTCTCTCCCTCCCTCCCCCCCCCCCCCCCCCTCTCTCTCTCTCCTGGTCCGGTGGGTTTACATAACTCTTGAGGCTGGAAGACATGAGACCGGTCTGGCCCCCTTCGTTGAATGGGGGGGAGAGAGAAGAGGTGAAAGTGAGAGAGAGAGGAGAAAGAGAGAGAGCAAGAGTGGCGTCTGAACGTGTGCATGGGGTGTGTGTGTCTGTTATCGCTCTCATCCTGAGCCCATCAGTGGCATTCTGATGGCGTTCCCAGTGGAGTGGCTGGTTGTTTAGCCAGAGTGGATTGGCATGGCCGCCTCTCTGACACGAAGTTATCCTCCATCCTCTGGAGACATGCAAACACACACACACAAAAAATGTCCCTCACTGGGAAAATTACACATTACTAATTAGGAGAAAAAGACACAGAGAGAGAGAGACGAAGAGTGTCTGAGTGTGACTGTGTGTGTGTGTGTATTATTATCTCTCTCAAAATGCAAGCAGGGAAGCCCTCTATGTAATGATGTGTACCTACTTATGTCCTTTAAGACTACCATAATGTTGCTCTGTGTGAGGGCCAGGGGCACCCAGCAGCTGAGAGTGCAGGCTATAATTATAGCATGGCTGCATGGCTTCTCATGACAAATGGCTTTCACTCAACCAATACCAAATCCCCAAGCCCAACCCTGACAGCTATTTTGGTTGTTCCAACCTGTTTTTTCTAACTATGCTGTTGTCCCCTGACACGAATATTAACTGAACAGTTCCTGCCAACTGGCCTTCTTTGTGGGGGGGGGGGGTGACAGAACCAAGAGAGAACCCCAGTGTTTGATGGGAAATCCTACATTGTACACACACCATTACCTTTACCAGTCTTTAATAAGAGGGATTAAGTAGAAGGGTGCACTGGACAGTCCACCCCCCCCCCCCTACATCCTTCAGTAAAAACATCTCTCCACCTGTCCCCCTCTCTTCCATGCGCTGCCCCAAAACAACCTCTCCTCTCCCTTTCTCCCAGATCGTTACTCAGACAAGGTTGTATACCTTAAAGATGCACTATGCAGAAATTGCTCCCCTATTTCCTGGATGCGAACATTTTTAAACAAAACAACCAAGTATAGTGTAATCATTGTACCATCTAAACCGCTGTGAAATATATTTAAAATAGACCAGAAATATTGTAATTTCAGCTGTTACAAGTTGGTGTACAAAACTGAAGGTAAAAGACACAAAAACAAAACTTTACGGGAAGAATAGAAATAGCTAACATAGAACAGATCTCCCACTTAGACTTGTTTTCAATGAGAATGACAAATCTATAACACATAGTTCTATGGGAATTTGGTCAGGTAAGAATTACACTCTCAGGCCATCTTATTCTTACAAAATCTCTATAACATCGGACAGACGTCCTAGCCATATTTAAGCAAACATCAGTGATTAAACACAAGAACACACACACAATAAAGGCCTATGTGTGTGATCCAAGCCTGTTTGACTGCAGTGAGATCAATGTTTAGAATTCATAGTTTAAGACGACTGCCCAGCTGATGTCTTCAGCATGCAGTGATGTGAAGTGTTTCTGTTGATAAGAGAAATAGTGTGTGGGGGGGGGGGGGGGGCTGGACACTGCTGTCCTCTCTCTTAACACCAGCTCAGTGAAGTGTGAGTCTATTCCCTGTTAATGATTATTTATCGTAACCAACACACTGCTGTTGGAGGGAAAAATCACCTCAGCCTTGTTTTACCTGCTGGACCTTACTGCCACACACACACACACACACACACACACAGTGCATTCAGAAAGTATTCAGACCCCTTGACTTTTTCCACATTTTGTTACATTACAGACTTATTCTAAAATGGATTAAATTGTTTTTTTCCCCCTCATCAATATACAGACAATACCCCATAATGACAAAGCAAAAACTGCTTTTTAGAAATGTTTGCAAATGTATTTTTAAAAAACAACTGAAATATCACATTTACATAAGCATTCAGACCCTTTACTCTGTACTTTTCTGAAGCACCTTTGGCAGCGATTACAGCCTCCAGTCTTCTTGAGTATGATGCTACAAGCTTGGGGAGTTTCTCCCATTCTTCTCTGCAGAGCCTCACAAGCTCTGTCAGGTTGGATTGGGAGCATTGCTACACAGCTATTTGCAGGTCTCTCCAGAGATGTTTGATCGGGTTCAAGTCCGTGCTCTGGCTGTGCCACTCAAGGACATTCAGAGACTTGTCCCAAAGCCACTCCTGCATTGTCTTGGCTGTGTGCTTAGGGTAATTGTCTTGTTGAAGGTGAACCTTCACCCCAGTCTGAAGTCCTTGATGGTCCTGTGTGACAATCAGTGAATTTGTTATTGATTTATATGATAGATTTGATGTATTTCTATCAAATCAAAACTGGAATTTATATTCAAAACAAAAGGTTGTAAAAGTATGCTCGACATTTATATAATAAACCATATCTATTTTTATGTTTCTGTGACAAACAATGAATTAGTTATTGATTTTTACCATTTTTAATGGATTTTGGTTCTTCACCGTAGGGATGGTGCCAGGTTTCCTCCAGATGTGATCACTTGGATTCTGGCCAGAATTCAAACTTGGTTTCATCAGACCAGAGAATCTTGTTTCTCATAGTCTGAGAGTCCTTTAGGTGCCTTTTGGCAAACTCCAAGCGGGCTGTCATGTACCTTTTACTGAGGAATGTCTTTTGTCTGGCCACTCTACCATAAAGGCCTGATTTGTGTCGTGCTGCAGAGATGGTTCTCCCATCACCAAAGAGAAACTCTGGAGCTCCTTCAGAGTGACCATCGGGTTCTTGGTCACCTCCCTGACCAAGGCACTTCTCCACCGATTGCTCAGTTTGTCCGGGCGGCCAGCTCTAGGAAGAGTCTTGGCGGTTCCAAACTTCTTACATTTAAGAATGATGGATGCCACTGTGTTCTTGGGGACCTTCAACACTGCAGAATTGTTTTGGTATCCTTCCCTAGATCTGCTACTTGACACAATCCTGTTTCGGAGCTCTACGGCCAATTCCTTCAACCTCATGGTGTGGTTTTTGATCTGACATGCACTGTCAAATGTGGAACCTTATATAGATAGATGTGTGCCTTTCCAAATCATGTCCAATCAATTGAATTTACCATAGCTGGACTCCAATCAAGTTGTAAAAACATCTCAAATATGATCAATGGAAACAGGATGCACCTGAACTCAATTTTGAGTCTCATAACAAAGGGTCTGAATACTTTCGTAAATAAGGTATTTGGGTATCTATGTAACTACACAGTAATTATATTAAAAAATCCTAAAATCCTGTTTTCGCTTTGTCATTATGGGGTATTGTGTGTAGATTGATGAGATATACAGTACCAGTCAAAAGTCTGGACACCTACTCATTCAAGGGTTTTTCTTCATTGTTTTGATGTCTTCGCTATTCTACAATAAAGTTACACACATGGAATCCTGTAGTAACCAAAAAAGTGTTAAACAAATCAAAATATATTTGAGATTCTTCTTCAAAATAGCCACCCTTTGCCTTGATGACAGCTTTGCACTCTTGGCATTCTCTCAACCAGCTTCACCTGGAATGCTTTTCCAACAGTCTTGAAGGAGTTCCCTAATATGCTGAGCACTTGTTGGCTGCTTTTCCTTCACTCTGCAGTCCACTTCATCCCAAACCATCTCAATTGGGTTGAGGTCGGGTGATTGTGGAGGCCAGGTCATCTGATGCAGCACTCAAAAAGTCCTTACACAGCCTGGAGGTGTGTTGGGTTATTGTCCTGTTGAAAAATAAATTACAGTCCCACTAAGCACAAACCAGATGGGATGGCGTATCGCTGCAAAATCCTGTGGTAGCCATGCTGGTTAAGTGTGTAACCAGAAAAGCACCCCCACACCTCCTCCTTCATGCTTCACGGTGGGAACCACACATGCGGAGATCATCCATTCACCTACTCTGCATCTCACAAAGACACGGCAGTTGGAAACAAAACTCTCAAATTTGGGCTCATCAGACCAAAGGACAGATTTCCACTGGTCTAATGTCCATTGCTTGTGTTTCTTGGCCCATCTCTTCTTATTATTGGTGTCCTTTAGTAGTGGTTTCTTTACAGCAATTCGTCCACGAAGGCCTGATTCACACAGTCTCCTCTGAACAGTTGATGTTGAGATGTGTCTGTTACTTGAACCCCGTGAAGCATTTATTTGGGCTGCAATCTGAGGTGCTGGTAACTCTAATGAACTTATCCTCTGCAGCAGAGGTAACTCTGGGTCTTCCTTTCCTGTGGCAGTCCTCATGAGAGCCAGTTTCATCACAGCGCTTGATGGTTTTTGCGACTGCACTTGAAGAAACGTTCAAAGTTCTTGAAGTTTTCCACATTGACTGACATTCATGTCTTAAAGTGGACAGTTGTTTCTTTCTGCTTATTTGAGCCTTTCTTGCCACAATATGGACGTGGTCTTTTAATAAATAGGGCCGTCTTCTGTATACCAACCCTACCTTGTCACAACAACTGATTGGCTCAAACACATTAAGAAGGAAATAAATTCCACAAATTAACTTTTAGCAAGGCACACATGTTAATTGAAATGCATTCCAGGTGACCACCTCATGAAGCTGGTTGAGAGAATGCCAAGAGTGTGCAAAGCTGTCATCAAGGCAAAGGGTGGTTACTTTGAAGAATCTCAATATATTTTGATTCGACACTTTTTGGGTTACTACATGATTCCATATGTGTTATTTCATAGTTTTGATGTCTTCACTATTATTCTACAATGTAAAAAATTGTTTAAACAAATAAGAAAAACCCTGGAATCTGTAGGTGTGTCCAAACGTTTGACTGGTACTGTATATAAGAATTGACATTGAAGTTTTAACGGAAAACCATTAAGCAAAATTGTCCATTTGTCACATCCCTAGTATCGGCTATATTTCTCAGAGAGCGCCTCAGCTATGTGCTAAATTCACCATCTGAGCGGTAAAAGAAAACACTACTTTTAGGGTTGCTAGGCAACCTAAATCCTTATAAGAAAAGCATTGTGGTCTGGAGACAAGCATTGTAAATTACAAAGTCCAACGGAATGGTTGAATTCCTGGCCTGGAATCTGCTGGCGTTCCAAAAAGCTGGGCTTAGTGCCCGCTCTGAGGGCTGGAACTTAAAACCACTGGGAGACAGGACCAGGGAAAAGGATAACCACTGTAGATGCCCTATGGGCTAACACAGTCATATCCTCCCAACTGTGGCAAAGTGACTGCATACACTCACTGACACTGAGACACATGGACTGTCAACCTCCCCAGTGATGACAGTTTCAAATGCTTTCAACAGTCAACACGACACAGCACAGCATTGCATAGAACAATGACCCTGGGCCTAATCACTGTTACAATCAAGACACTCAAACACTATGGGAGAACTGCCACGTAAAAGGCTCTCAATGCCACACACAGACACACATAGACACAAGACTGAGGGCAGACCAACTCATTATGAGAATGATGAGTTCAAAAGGAGAGGGAATGAAAGGTGTGGCTTGTAACCCATCCCTGCATTCCTCCTTTTCCCTTTGCTTTCTCTGTCTTTGTATCTCTCCCTCCTCCCCATCTCCCTTCCTCCCTCACTCGAGTCCTTACCTTAAACCATATCTTGCTCTCTCTTTTTCCCCATAGGCTCTTTCTGTCACTCCAACAATGGGAACTAAAGTTATCCACCTTAAACAGGATTTCTGGCCTTGTTAGCATTTCCTTTGGACCGATGCCTTTGTGCACGTACAAGCAACACACACATACATACATACATACATATATTATATACACACACTATTGACTGTTAACACACACACTGCACATAGCCATGCGGTCATATCTTACCTGACCTCATGCGGAATGCATGACACACACACACACACATATATATATACACACACATACACAGACACTATTAAACAAGTAACAGTTGACTCAGCCACTGCCAACAAGGACAATGCGCCAAAAGATAAATGCTTTTTACTAATTAAGAGGTCAATGATTGGACGTACCAGATCTCCATTTGATGATGTCATTGAACTCATCATTGGCTGCTCCCTCGATAGCGTCGCCAGGTGACGCCATGGTGGCCATTTTGTCCACCAGGTCCTCGTCTGTTTACCTCCGTTAGAATGTTAATCTGTTAACTTTTTTAAAGGAGTCCCACTTCTTCAAATCCAACGTCACCTAAATATGAAAAACAAATGTAGTGAAAGTTTTTAAGTACATATTATTTCCTTGGATGCTATTGAGGCCTAGCTTGGTTGGTTGATTGAATCTGGTCTTGTCTAACAACATCACATGAAAAAACATTGATCTGTTCTACTCATCCATATGTGTCGGAGAACTATGACCACAACAGAACTCTCCCGTTTTATAAGACAGCTAGAAAAATGGTGTGATGGTTAAATGCAGCTGCCCTGCAGAAGTAAGAAGATGAGACTTCTCATTCAAATGGAAGACTTTCTCACCATACCCCACTGACACACACAGGTGTAGGGCCATGCCAAAGAGGCTGAGGGGACGGGTTGTTCCGTGACTCAGGATAAACTGACAGCTGTGTGTGTGTTGTGAGAGTGCACAACGCGAGGTTGTTGACCTGGCCTACAAGCAGAGCGTGATCTCACCTCTCTCTACACTAAACGCAGGACAACTCCATCCATTATTATACAAAGAGCTCTAGAAATGCACTCCACACTGTTTTCACAAATCATTTACTTGAAATAATTTGACCTCTATGTGGTGAGTTGTGCTGTGATTTGTCATGTACACATTTAATGGGACTGTTATGTGATCTTACTGAGTAAATCAGAGAAGGGTGACGTTTGGCAGAGTATTAATTGGAGGTTATATAGAAATTGAGGTCAAAGTTAACTAAATCTGTCACCACAGTACATCCAGAATAGATGAAAGGTAATGTCATTGGCATACATCAAGACTTTACATTGTATACCTTATGAAGAGTTGAAGTAGTTCAGATAATAACATGTTTCTTAACTGACTTGCCTAGTTAAATAAAGGTTCAAAATATATATATATAAACCCTTCATAAGAAAGACCACAAAGTTCATTTGAATAACACTAATATGGCTCTACCATGAGAGGAATGAAGACTCAATAGGGACACGTTTTATCTGTAACTAGCCTAAGGATTAATGCTTGGGGAGTGATGTAAGTATCCAAATATAGTATCTGTAAAGATGAAAAACAGAAAAACCAATTGGCCAGTGTCTTCTCAATTTCAGTTCCTCCTCCAAAAATTTAAGTTGCTTTGACAACCGAAGGCAAAAAACATCAGCAACGGACCCAGTCGACTTGTTTAGCCAAATTAAAGGGCCTTTAACCGTTTCAGTAAATTGCATTAAATAGCAAGCAAATCTAGAATTGAGTAACGTATACAGTTGTAGCTATACACAGTTATAAATCATTTATTAACACGAATAGTTTGCTTTCAATGGCACCAATGTCTGCAATTTTCCAGGTCAATACTCATCTGTCATTTTAATCCGATCAGATTAGCACGAACATTAAAAATGTGGCTAGCAGACTCTTTTGAACTATGGGATATGGCACTGTTACAATTGCAAAAACAGGCAAATATGATTCAACAAGTGGTTCAACAAATAATAAAGAAACAATGCATTGCTAGTTGGATCACAAGGTCCTTGCACAATCTCAGACAATAGATGATTTATTGATTTGGCAAGTAGGCTACATTGTGTTTTCTTGAGTGTATTGGTGTAAATAATGATAGCCTATTTCGGCTACTATGTAGCCATATTTTCATCTCGAGTGTTTGCAAAACAATTCACACTCACCTTCGCTCCTGTCAATCAGGGGGCGCGATCGTGGAAAATCCGCGTATTTTGGCACAAAAATATATCATTAAAAGTTCGCTGTATTTGTGAAAAATTAGAAGCTAACAAAAATACCCTATCTTAAATGTTAAAATATATCAACACGAGGACCTTTAAGCCATTTTAAGAGGCGGGGGCACTCCAAACTATGCTAAAAAAGCACAGTCCAGCACATACACACACTTCACTATAGCAATTTTCCAAAGCATCTAAGAAACTGCTGTTTGTGGGTCCGTTGTCTTCCTGATGGTTATCGGGTGTGTTCGGTTTTTTTGTTGATGAAAAAATGTTAGCTCATTTTACGGGAGAAACCCGCTCAGCTAACGAGGGAGTCCGTCCCAAACTTTGTTCCTGTTGCTACCTTGCCCTGCCTGCCCGCAAACTTCTGACGCGCAGATGGAAACATGGCGCGGTCGGCGTCACGTGACAGCGCGCACAAGCGCTTGACTTGGTTCCCGGTTTTGACTGGAATGGACAGGCCAACAGTTTTTTGTCAGAGTTTAATTTTCGTACCAGGTTAAGAAAATTTCCGGAGCGGGTTAGGATAATTAACGCGGCAGGTTAGGTGAATTAGGTTAGGTTAGGACAGCGGTTAGCTGAAATGCAAAAAAAATAAAAGCTGTACTCTTTCCAGCCATTACGGTGTTTCCCCCGACGATGGATATGAAAACGTTTGAATCTCGTGTGGCAACCAACTCAATCAAAAATATTAAGATGTAACCGTACCCAAAATACAATTAATGTTTTTTTCTGTTGTGTCATTTTATCTCAAATATATGGATATTGTGGTTATTGATTAATTATTATTGATTTAGTTTGATTAGGCAACTCATTTCACATGGACTAGGGCTAATATAACTTGGTATGCTTATTGTTGTTTGCCTTCCAATGTCTCAAATAATAGTATAAACCCATGCTTTGTGCTTGTCTGCAGTCAAGGAGATACATTCCATGCCACTGAAGATGCTTGATATCTCAGAGCAAGCAAAAGCCTCAATGTCATTCAAATGTTGACATTGACAATGCAACATACCCTATACAGCCGGCCTATATCCTATATGTTATAACTATGAGATATGCAATCTGAAATTAATGATGATGTGCGTGTATGAAACATGGTTGCAATGTCAACAGTTTGAAGATCATCAAGGTAGGTGGACAAATATTTGATAGCAGTGTAGTTTACAGGTGTGGATAGCTCTTCTGGGCTAAACTAGAAACAATGACAGTGGTGCAAGTTTCACATTCATCCCTTTGAATTAGGTTTTCCTTTATCTTGAGTTAATCAGACACACACACATAGATAATTAATAATGAGTAAGCCTATCTAGGATTGGCCTAAATATATAATTGATATTAAAGGCCAACATCTCAAAGGCAACCATTGCTGGTCAAGATTGAGTAGGCCTAATGGAAATCCAAACAACATCCTCTGCCTGGGCCCCGGTGGCTTTAGTGATGTTGCCTTGTCCCCTCTCCCTCCCTCGTTTCAGTTGTCACTGCCTCTTTGTGTGCGCTTCCTCGCGCAGACCATAGAAGAGGATTGATTGCACAAATGAGCGCTCAGCAGGGCCCTCGCACAGGTGTCAGGTAACCGCACAGGTAAAATGAGCCGACCTGGGAGGAAGACTGCAAAATGAAGATGGAATGTAAGACCTAACCTGACCTATAAACCAGTTGGAGAGGGAGAGAGAGCAGTTGATTTGAATGGAAAATAACAATAGGCCTCATGATGGGCCACATAAAGGCAGATGACAGGTCACCGTTACATGCTAAGTTAACATTTAATATTACACTTTGAAGACACCAGCAGCAGTATCTGTCTCAGATATTGCAATAAGTTTCATCACTCTTACACGTGCAAATCCATTGTCATGTAACTCTACCTGTTATATTACTGTGTAGATATGAAACAGTAAAGCTTCCGTGATAGTAAAGCTTCTGTGATGGAGATGATCCAGGCTGTATCACAACCGGCCGTGATTGGGAGTCCCATAGGGCGGCGCATAATTGGCCCAGCATCGTCTGTGTTTGGCTGGTGTAGGCCGTCATTGTAAATAAGAGTTTAGTCTTAACTGACTTGCCTAGTTAAATAAAGTTTTTTTTTTTTTATGTGGTGCCCCTGGCCTGAAAATTATGAAATTGAAAGGGCATGTAGTGCAGGCCTACACATAAAGGAGTTCTAGCGCCCCCTTGTGTCCAGCAGGATACATTTGCTCACATTGTATATAGATGTATTTTTCTACTGTATTATTGACTGTGTTTGTTTATCTCCATGTGTAACTCTGTCTTGTTATATGTGTCGAACTGCTTTGCTTTATCTTGGCCAGGTCGCAGTTGTAAATGAGAACTTGTTCTCAACTTGCCTGCCTGGTTAAATAAAGGTGATATAAATTTTTTTTTTAAATGGTGTCATTTATTAATTGATTAAATACTAGGGCCTAGGCTTACTGAAAAACATATTCTAAATAGAGATGTGGCGTGAATATCATGAGAAAAATACTAGTAAAAGTCAAGTACATGTTGCTTATTTCAACAATCAGCACATTGGTCTACTTGTTTTGTAAAGCAAACATCATAACCCACCGTTTTTATTACAACAACATAAGGTTATTACATCGAGAATCAAGGCAATCTATTTTATTGGCCAGTAGGGGGTAGCCTTGGCTACACTTTATCATTTGACATAAACAAGACATTTATAGTCAGTTAATATATTCAACTGCTTCTTATGTGACATGAAGGTGTTACAATAACAGCAGCCCAACTATCAGATATAATGTTTTAATGTAACACACTGAGAGTGTTGTCGGATTACGTTATTAGAATGAAACACAATGAAAGTGTAGCCAGATTACGCTCTAACGTTTTAAAGACTTGACTGCAGCATGTGACAAGCTAAACACACTACCGTACAAGCCGTTTACAGTACCACAACCCCTTCAATTGAAAAACAACGCCGCATATTTTCGATGGAAGTGCTTTCCTTGAGCAAAACTTTCTACCAGGAGTGGGGTTCGAACCCACGCGGACATATGTCCATTGGATCTTAAGTCCAACGCCTTAACCACTCGGCCATCCTGGTATACACACCTTAATGCAACGGCCTATTGATAAATAAAGCTGATGGAATGTGACCCATTGACATTAATGCGTCATTTTTTTGTATAGCTTGCCGAGCAATCCATTTCAACACAACCGCAGCTGCATGAAACAAGACGATGAGCTACCATGGAACCCTCGATAACTGATATGCTATCGTTATCTAGTTACGCTAGTATCTGGCTACTATTCAACTTAAGCAAACGCAGGATTCACATTTCAAGATAAGTCTAAACATAATTATTTGTGCAGCTTAATTTGACTCTTAGCTCATAGCTAGCTGGCCATATTATTGTACTTGTAGCTAGCAAGCTAACGAAGAGAGGAAGAGGCGAAGCGAGATGTTTCACTCTCACCAAAATCTGTACACAATAAGGCCAGATATATGGGAAAAATGTGAAGATCTATAGGTGCGTTCGTAAATTCACTCTGGCTATCTACTCCGGTTTCAGGAGCACTCGCTTGAGCGCAGAATAACTATGACTGATTAATTTACGAACTGCTCAACACCCGTTGAATATGGCCAGTGTCAATAAACGTCGGCAAAAAAAAACGTTATTACCAGCAGCACATTTACAGTCACTAGATTACAGGAAAATAGCCTAACCAGCTCAGCTGGGGCGAGTAAAATGGTCAGAGTGAGTGTTCTCTCAGTTGTGTCGGGAAGTAGCTAGCCAGTTAGCTTGGGTGCTTGACTGCCGTTGAGGCCAGAACGCTTGGATCAACCCTACTCCTCGGCCAGAGCGTCCAGTGTTTCTCTGAATTTACGAACGGACAATCTGACAATACTCTGAATTTACGAACGCCCAGAATTTGCTCTCTGGCACTCCAGATTTAATTTACAAACACACCCCTAAACCACAGATAGAACAATGAGAGATATTTCACCGGATGTATACATGTGAAGCATCCGCTTGGCTTTACCACTCACTACCAAATAAGGTAGTGAAAGGCAGCCCAGTGGGAGAAGATGGATTTTGCCCGACATTCAGCAGATTTTCTCATGGATTAAACTTTTGATATCAATACAGTTTTCTGTTACTAAAACTATAATATGTTATGAACAGAGTGGACAAACTTTTGTATACTTTACTATTTACCCATAAAAAAAAAAATATCGCGTTGTTTAGAAGGCGTGCAAAGTCAAATTTAGTAATTGCACACGCGCACTTCACATAGTAGGCGTTCTCCAACGGAAATATTTATTTTTATTTCATTTTTTATTTCACCTTTATTTAACCAGGTAGGCTAGTTGAGAACAAGTTCTCATTTGCAACTGCGACCCTAAAGCATAGCAGTGTGAACAGACAACACAGAGTTACACATGGAGTAAACAATTAACCCTATATAGATGCATGCTAGAACGGGCCAATAGGATCTCGCTACCTCGTGCTTGGCTCTGCCCACCTCCTTGCTTGTTGTGCCCACTATGACTAATTTGTTCCCATTGGAAAGGACAGGCTGTGGTCTATCTTGGATGAAACATATCTGCCTAAACCAAAATTGTCAGAACGGGCCAATAGGATCTCGCTACCTCGTGCTTGGCTCTGCCCACCTCCTTGCTTGTTGTGCCCACTATGACTAATTTGTTCCCATTGGAAAGGACAGGCTGTGGTCTATATTGGATTAGTATGAAACATATCTGCCTAAACCAAAATTGTGTATAACTAACCCAAGCTTGTAGCCTGCCTTCCGCTTTGGGATGACTCCCATTTTTAGGGAGGAGACATGAGCATCTCATTATATACGTATCTCTGGCTAACGTTAGCGATCTTGTGCATACCGCGTTTAAGGCTAGATTAGATATATGTATTCATATTGTTTTTGCAAACGTTCTAAACAAGCAGGCCATACAAGTGAAATAATGTTCAGCAACTTAACTTCTACTATAGTCCTCACCCGGGCATTTACGAAAGTGTCAAAAGTACCAAATGTGTCTGACACATGGTTATCTGAAACACAAAAGTTCTAGCTTGCAAAATATGTCTCACAGGCAATGCAGCTCCGAGGGAGACTACAAGTGAAGACTATCATCTGGGATGCACTAGCGCGTCTTTGTAGAATTATTAGGCGCATATTGAAGATGTTAAAAGTATGGAAGGCCAAGAGTTTCAAGAGTGTCCTATGGGCATTTTTACACGTGTTCATTACACCTGTTCAGTGTGCATTTACAGGTGATTAGAATGTTTGAATATTGTACTTCCACCATTGCACACTTTCTGGGCGCCTGTGTAGTAACGGGTACATTTCATACGTCTGAAATTACCACATTGTAGCCTGTCCCACCTCAATTTCAGTGAGTTTGACTTTGTTTGACTTCTGGCCTGTTGCGACGAATCGCTTACTCAGGGATGAAGGAGATGTTTCTAAATATAGATCAAATTGTTAAAAATATGTATTTTTCCAAATAGCATTACAACTACAAAGCTGACGCTGGCTAGCTTATTTTCATTGAAATAGCATGGCTAGTTAGCTAACTAGCAATAGTCTTCTGTCTAGCCTGTAACTAATGGTTGTTACGTTGTGGGACAGAGCAATAGTTCTTTTGTACTTGTCATTTGGCTGAGACCAACATTAGTTTAGAAAATAATTGTTTACTTTGTGTATATTTGTTGTGTAATTGGTTGGCTTTGCTAAGTATCAAGCTGAGATTTATTTGCTCAAGTTAGCTAACTTAGCTATTAGCTAATGTTTCAGGAGAACATGCTAGCTCCCTGCAGAATCTAGACAATAGAGAATGGGGAATAAGATCTGGCTGTTGCCGTGTCCAGACAAGGTGAGAGAGAACTGCTACAGATATAAAAAGGTAAGATCTCTATCTTGAGTAACTATATTTCAAGGTTGATCCATGCAATATATATTTTATTGGCTTGCTAAATGAGCTGCTTTTCCTGAAAATGTATATCTGATAAAGCTACAATCTAGAACTTTAAAAGTTATTCAGCTGTCCCGTAGAATAACTTTTTGAAGAACCGTTGTTGGTTCCAAGTAGAACCACTTTTGATTCCAGTTGGGTTCTACCTGGAACCAAAAAGGGTTATACTAAGGGGACAGCTGAAGAACACTTTTGGAACCCCTTTTTCTAAGAGTGAATCTAGATGTTGTTCTAATGCAATGTCCATGTTACAGCCACAACATGATGATCATGTAGTCAAACATCTGAAGTCTAGCGAGGAGGAGAAAAGCCTGCTTTGGATCAGCTGTCACGTTCGTCATATGAATCGGACCAAGGTGCAGCGTGGTACATTCTTCTTTATTAAAGAAAGAACACTGAACAAACTAACAAAACGTACAACACATGAAGCTATATGAAATAGTGCAGACAGGTAACTAAACATAGAATAAGAACCCACAAACACAAAATGGAAATGGCCACCTAAATATAATCCCCAAACAGAGACAACGATAAACAGCTGCCTCTGATTGGAACCATATCAGGCCACCATAGACATATAAATACCTAAACCTACAAAACCTCTAGACATACAAAAACCCTAGACAATACAAAAACTAGCGTACCCACCCTCATCACACCCTGACCTAACCAAAATATAAAGAAAACAGATATTAAAGGTGTGACATGAGCAAGGAGGAACAATAACAACTAGCTATATCAGATCAACATGTTCAGGAGAAGCAGGGAGAGAGCAAGCTAGTAGTAGTAACATTATTTGAAACCTCACATGCACATGTATCTGTGTTATATTTAAGCGATAAGGCACCTCAGGGGTTTGTGGTATATGGACAATATACAAGGGCTGAGGGCTGTATCCAGGCACGACCAACCCCCAAGGTTAACAACATAATTGCAACAGTAAACAAGTAATATTGACTCAAACCCGTGGTATACGGTCTGATATACCATGGCTTGCTATCTTATCTGTCTCATGTACCAATCATCAACATGAACAAGACTGAATTCTGTTGAATTGTCAACTGGTCTAAATTCTTGTTAGGAAGATGTTGCTGTTCAGAATGACATGTTTATGACTGTTGATGTTCACAGGAATCTCCGAATGCTATGTTGAATGAGCACCATGGATGAAGGAAGGGGAGGAAAACAGACAGCTTTCTTCTACCACATCTTCACCAAGTCATACAATGTTTGCTTCATGAACAATTCTTACATCTGAAATAAATACAGAATCATTTTAGTTTATTCTGTTCCTAATGCTGGATGTGAGTAATTTAGCAGGTCTATAGTATGTATTGTTTTGAAACGTTTATTTAATATCTATTCAGTCAACTAATTTATTTAATTTATCTAAAAGAATGTATGTTTTGTACTGTTACTTTTTACATGCTGAAACAGTCTCATTAGTTTTGAGCTAGGCTATGATTGGGGAAATGTCTACTGTAAATGTTTATTTCCCTTAATGAGAACTTGGACAATGTCAGGGAATAAGTAGGATAAATGGACATCCTATCAATGACAAAATAAACTGCAGAGGTAGCCTTAAAAGATAACATTAGATCTGTGCATGTTATTACTGGACAGACGGCTAGCCAGAGCAGTGACCACATTTTCACATGGATGTATATACAAAATGCCACATGTAAAGTGTTGGTCTCATGCGCTGAAATAAAATATCCCAGACATTTTCCATAGGCACAAGAGGCTTATTTATCTCAAATGTTGTGCACCCTGGTCCTTCCTCCGCTGCCTCTGTAACATTTTAATTCAGCCTTTGTGGTTTGAAAAGTATAGTGACTATTATTGCTTTAATTTTCCAAACAAATTGGGTTTTGGAAAAGTAGGTACTTTTCGCAAAACCATCCCATCTGGTGGATGGAAAGAGTCATAATTTATATATATATAAATTATGATATATATAAATTATGACTCTTTCCATCCACCAATTTATCATTCCTTTATATATATATATATATATATATATATATATATATACACACACTTCAGACAAGGAAAAATTCTGTAGAGCAAATAAAAATTATGAAGCCTTTATGTACTTTTAAAAAAATACATAAATGCTTTTTTTTTTATCACAAAATGTGACGTTAGCTACTAAATACGGTTTTTTTTTTGCAATTATCCAAAAACCACTACAAAAACGCCATTCCTTATCCAATAGGCTGAACTTGTGTAATGAACGCATGTAAAATACCCATAACAAGCGTTCTAATCACCTGTAAATGCACACTGAACAGGTGTTCAAATCGCGTGTAAACACACATTGGACAGGTGAAAAAAATCACGAGTACAAAAAATGATATTTGACGCTTGAAAAAAGCAAGCGAAAAATGATAATTACAAGTGTTACGGTGTGTTCCGGGTATGACTATTTGAAACTCTTGGCCTTCCATACAGAAGAACTGTCCACATTACTTTTCCTCAGCCAACAAGTTCAGTAAAAAACAGCAAAAGCACCTGCCTATATCAATCTACTATCCCTGTAGTACAAACGTTTCCCTTAATGAGCTTGAACTTATGTGCGAGAAATAAATACTCCAAACATACTCTGAGGCACCGAGGTAAAAACAGTTTCAGGCTGGATATTGATGGATATTCACGCATTCAAACCACAGACTCCAAATAAGTGTTGGAAATACTGCGCACCGCATTGCACAGGTCTTATTTTTCATAATTTGGACATGAAATAACTTTGCAACGCTAATAAACGTGGAAATGTGAGAAGCCTTTTGTATTCCTAGTTGAATGAGTTAGGGAGCACAAACAATGTACAAACTGTTTTTACATTCACATTTCAATAGCTCCATGGCCATATGACCTACTGACCTCAAACAAGGTTCAGAATGTCCAGTGACTACCCTTCTATATTGCACCCCTTTAGTTTGTCCATTTTAATCTCACACACGATTTTACATTAATTTGTCTGCCCTGCCCGCATGAAGGACAGTGTCACTCACACACCTTTTCACTTGGGCCTTCTCCCTGGGGCCTTCCTGAACTCCAGGCAGGCCCGCTTTGACCTGGTGACCTCTGACTCCTGGCCTACACTCCCTGCCCTCTCCCTGGACCTGAGAGTGTATAGCTTACTCCCTGGAACTACAGACCTCCAGGCCTCCACACCTACTCTCCCTACCCTGTCAACTCCCCTCTCCCTTGGCCTTAGAGTATAGCTTACTCCCTGGAATTACTAAAATGTCTATAGTCCTGCTGTCAGGAACCACGTGCACCTAGTGACCCGAAACAGGCACTGTGCACCTGGCGACTCTGTGCTCCCGCTTTTTTCTGCTCACAGACTCCACTCCAACCTCCAGTCCCCACTCCACAGCCTGAGTGCTGCCCCAGAGCCCGGCCACCCCTGCTTGGACTCGGAGTGCCCCCTGCCTTGATAGAGGCCTCCTTGTGCACCTTGTAACCCGAAACAGGCTCTGTGCTCCTAATGACCTGCCCGCTTTTTCTGCTCACAGACTAAGTCCCCACTCCAACCTCCACAGCCTGAGTGCTGCCCCCAGCTGCTGAGTCCGGCCGCCCCTGCTCGGACTCTGAGTGCCCCCCGCCTTGGGGGAGGCCTCCTCGTGCACCTGGTGACCTTTTGACTTCCACAGCAAGTCCCAACCTGACTCACAGTCCCAACAGAGGACGGGCCCGGGCGGATGGGCAACCACCACCTAGCCCCCTACCTATCCAGAGCCCAATGTCTTATGACTTGTACCCGCCTGCCTGGACTCTCTCACACTCTGTGTCTGGCCTCTGGCCCCTGGCACTTCTACGTGCACCTGGTAACCCGTAAGTAAAGAAGGACGATGGTGGAGGAAGACGCCTTGACTTTCAATAGATCGCAGCGAGTGAGCTGCTCTGCTACGTACGAAACCCTGACCCAGAATCAGGTCGTCTACGAGTGATTTAGCACCAGGTTCCCCACAAACATGCGGTGCACATCAGGAGAGGGGCGGAAACTCATCCGCCCGCACCCCAACCCCGTCACGAACGGCTCTACTCACCTGCCAAAAGAGGCAGGCTATCCCGGGCCAACCAAAGATCCACGGCGCTACGGTATCGTTACATTTAGGGGGGATTCTGACTTAGAGACGTTCAGTCATAATCCCACAGATGGTAGCTTCGCACCATTGGCTCCTCAGCCAATCAAGTACACCAAATGTCTGAACCTGCGGTTCCTCTCCTACTGAGCAGGATTACTATTGCAACAAGACGGTCTAAACCCAGCTCACGTTCGCTATTAGTGAGTGAACAATCCAACACTTGGTGAATTCTGCTTCACAATGATAGGAAGAGCTGACATCGAAGGATCAAAAAGCGACGTCGCTATGAATGCTTGGTTGCCACAAACCAGTTATCCCTGTGGTAACTTTTCTGACACCACCTGCTTAAAAGCCAAAATTTCAGAAGGATTGTGTGGCCACGCTTTCACATTCTGTATTCATACTGAAAATCAAGATCAAGCAAGCTTTTAACCTTCTGCTCCACATGAAGTTTCTGTCCTCCCTAAGCTCGCCTTAGGACACCTGCGTTACCTTTTGACAGGTGTACCGATATCATCAAATTGGCATCCATTCGAGTCACGCCCAGTGGTATCCTCAGAGGCTTTTCTGTCTTACAAACTGGACATCTGATTGTCGCTACTAACCTTCAGCGGAGTTGAGAACCAAATACCCATCGCAGTATCTAGCAGCACCATCAACCGGGTGTCGGAAGAAGCAACAGAAAATAATCATCCCCTTTCAATCATTTGCTTGCCAGGTCAACCATCTGGGACAGAGCCATAGGATCCACCTTTACCAGCGCTTCATCGATATTCCTCACTTTGACATGAGGGGGTCACAGTCACCCCATGGGTGATTTGAGTGTGACCGGGACAGGTGGGTACGCTCTTTTGAATTTCATAAAGTTGACATTCAGTGATCCGTGCTCAGTGGGAACCTAGGATTCTTCCGTCCATTTTCTGGTTCCACAGCAAATCAATGGGTGTGGATGGTACTACCCACATCAGATGTAGGCCTCCCTCCCCAGACAAGCTGGAGATACTTCTCCCCACTTCCTAGGGCATGAGCCAGATCCATGCAATGCGGGGCCAATGGGTTTAGTCTCTGCCTCATCTAGTGAGCATAGAGGAGACCTCCCAACCAACTGCCGGACCCAGCCCCCCGCACACCACCCCGATGAATCACCGCACGCAGCCCCTTGTGAGAGACAGCGAGATGGGCCGCACAACAAACTTCCAATGGCTCGAACCCAGCTTCACACCCCATCCCGACCGACCCAGCCCTTAGAGTCAATCCTTATCCCGAAGTTACAGATATTCTTTTGCCAACTTCCCTTACCTACATTGTCATAACATGCCAGAGGCTGTTCACCTTGGAGACCTGCTGCGGATATGGGTACAGGCTGGCGTGACATTTACACCCTCAATTTTCAAGGGCCAGAGAGAGCTCACTGGACACCGCCGAAACCCCAACACTTTCCAGGGCTTGGCCCCCCCTCTTGGGGCAAACCCATTCTAGGGTGCCCTGCCCTTCACAAAGAAAAGAGAACTCTCCCCGGGGCTCCCGCCAGCTTCTCTGGGATTGGTCGCGTTACCGCACTGGATGCCTCGCGGCGCCCATCTCTGCCAGTCCGTGGACATTCTGAAAGTAGTTTGAGGTCAGTAGGAGCAATTGAAATGATTATTACCAAGGAGTTATTGAAATTGTAAAGTTTGAAAAATGTATATAAAATTGTGTGAGATGAAAATGGACAAA
The DNA here is from genome assembly GCF_002021735.2 of Oncorhynchus kisutch. Lineage (NCBI taxonomy): Eukaryota > Metazoa > Chordata > Actinopteri > Salmoniformes > Salmonidae > Oncorhynchus > Oncorhynchus kisutch. The sequence goes on along the minus strand of NC_034194.2, from coordinate 24,950,333 downwards.
CTAAAGGGTGTGCAATATACAAGGGTAGTCTGTGGACATTCTGAACCTTTGAGGTCATTAGGTCACATGACCAAGGAGCAATTGAAATGAGAAGGTTTACAAAATTCATGTGAATAACAACAAGAATAACATCTTCATGAATCATTATAATAAGATATTTTCAGAGTGAATATAATTGCACTTAAATTGTTTATTTTTTGTATTATTTTATTGATATTTTTTGTATGTTTGAGTATTGTTAATACCTGTGTTTGGTTTGTTAGACATGTTTGATGTAGCAATGTAGGTTGATTTTTGTATTATGATTTTTATATATATATATATATATATTTTTTTTTTAAATACCCTGTCCTCAGTGTGTCCGGATTCCCCTTTCCCGCGATATATTCAAACGTCAGTATCCATTCTACAAATGGTGGAATAGACAAAATATGATAACACAACAACAACTGATGGCCGTAGCTAACTACTGTAGCTAACATCTGTAGCTAGCTAGCAAGCAATGCTAAATGGATTGAAAACAGGTTAGCATAACTCTAGCTAGCCAGACAAAAAAGCATATTTCTAAATATTAGCTAGCTGGCTAGCACACAATGCAGGCCTGACCACCTCCAGAAATGGTCAGTCAGATCTCAACGTGACTTTTGTGCGAAAAGAAAGTTGCTGTGTTACAATGGCATATGAGGAAGTGTTAATAAAACAATCGCCTTAACATTACTATCACCTCATAAAATGTCCAGGTTTTAAATTCAGTTTATGGTTAAATAGTTGCAAAATGTTAAATCCCTCTGCTCAGATTGCAAGGTGTGTGATGTTGCAGTGTACAACAGACACTGTCCTTTCTCTCCTACACAAACAGGTTCTTAGGCTGTCCCCATAGGATAACCCTTTTTGGTTCCAGGTAGAACCCTTTTTGGTTCTATGTAGAGTGGAACCCTCTGGAGAAAGAGTTCTTCATGGAAGCAAAAAGGGATCTTCAAAGGGTTCTCCTTTGGGGACAGTTAGAGAACCTTTTTAGGTTCTAGATAGCACCTTCTTTTCTAAGAGTATCTGAATGAACAGTGCCTCAAGTATGTTGACAGAATCATTATATTTGTCAAACATGACTGGCGTTTAGCCTATATATATGTAATTAAAAGTCTCATTAATGTTTGTCTACATTTTCAGGCACCTCCCTCATGTTAGCTTGGTCTGGATATGACAGGCTGTAGTCAATACGCATAGGCTATAACCTACTCTTTGGAGACACTCAGGAGACCATATGCTTACTTACAAGCCCTTAATCAACAATGCAGTTTTAAGAAACTTAATTGCTGTGATGAAGAAAATGCTGTAACAATTAACAACAAAACTACATCACCCTCAGAAAAATATCAGAATCAGACAACAGAATAGCTAATTAACAGAACAGCTACTGCTTTTCAAATCAATTTAATTGGCTATTTTGGTTAATGCCTTGGTGCCCTGGCAGTTCGGGCAACTCTTGAGTGCCAAATGACCTTGCCCCTAAAATCACGAAATTCCAGCAGTGGCCCAGGGACCGCAATCATACATTATTATTTTTTATGTTTCCACATGTCCTGACTTATCATCAGGTGAATGATAATGGCAAGGAGAAATAATCAACATTTAAAATTAATATATTTGGTATGTCGTTTTTCATTATTTTGACCTCCCCACATTACAATTGGAAGAGGAAGTGTAAACTCTAATATAGCCTATTATCTATAAAGGTAATTCCAAAGTCCACATTTAAGCAACAACAAAAAAATGAAAAAGAGCAGCTGTTTTGCTGGTTAAACAAAGGTGAGCAAAAATGTATGTCCTAGTCAAGAAAGCTTACCAGCCGCACTGGTATTCTATTTATTCACTGGTGCTTTTTGTATTTAACCAGGCAAGTCAGTTAAGAATACATTCCTATTAACAATGACGACCTTTTTCACCATCTCAGCTCGGGGATCCGGTCTTGCAACCTTTCGGTGATTGGTCCAACGCTCTAACCCCTAGGCTACCTGTAGGCTACCTGCCGCAAAGTGTAATTGGCTCTAATGAGTGTAATTCGCGCAATATTAGGTGTTGAGAAATAAAGTTGACATCATTATAAAGAAGACATTCTCCTTTTTTATACTGTAGGTAGCCTATGTAATTCAAAATGTATTTATTATGTTGTTGCTAGCGATATTCATTAAAACATTGGGGGGAGGGAAATCAACTTTTTTTGTGGACCCCCTACAGTACAGGTCGAACACTCCTGCTGAAGCCTGAAAACCCGGTTTTCGGATGTTGTGGCAAGAACATCATATTTTTCGTCAGGTTGTGACGCAATGCTCTGGACAGCTGTGCAGTTTCCGACAATCACTTCTACTTTCACTCGCCCCCAAAGCGTACATAGTCTGCCTCACTGATGCCAATCTAACCCAAACTAAACCACTCCTCCCAGTTCCGATATCTTGTATTATTCAAACTGAGCTGGAAACCTGCTAGACCACCAGGGATTCTGGGATCTGGATTCGGGGATCTGGATTGGGCATGGCTGCAGGTAAATAGGCTTCACTGTCCCCTTTCACCTGCTATTTCAAACTAACTCATCTTCATTCCAGAGTCACATGGTGGTTTAGTGCTAAAGTTAGCCATGCTACGCCTAGGTGGGAGCATTGTTCTACGCCGCCGTCAGTCAACACAAATCATCCTGAAGTCGCACTGAAGTCGGATAGGATGTTGCGGCACTACGGGGGGCCTGAGTTGGAATGAAAACGTGTTATATTGGTAGCCTACATCATAACAGAACAGGTATGGTGCTCTGCCCTTCAAAGTTTTTGTTTGTCAGGTGAAAAATGATCAAACTGGTTTAGATGACATTCAGACGTGATTGCTGTGATGGAGAAAATGCTGTAACAATGAAGGATAAAACTATAACACCCTCAGAAAAATATCACAATCTTATTTGTTGGAATCAAGAGGGAATTCCTTTTGGGATTTCTAATAGCAAATAAACATTCAACATCTTTATTTTATCAATATCTTGATGACAATAATATCTCTCAATGCTCGAGACCTGAGAAGAAACGACTGCCTCTTTTGTCAATCTGATGAGGTAAAACACATTTTTAGATTAGCCCATAAATCGGATAATAACCAACTCTGTAAAGAACTTGTTTGGTGAGAAACGCCACCCACAACTATTCTCTGGTTAAGACGTGTGAATGCTGCTGGGTATGTCAGACCAGAAGGAGTTTCAGTATCAAGGACTCTTTTCTAAAACAGGTATAACAACTTCACGGTCTCTACGTGTTTATTTTTTTATTTAAAAGTTTCTTAATTGATCAGAGTTTAGGATACATCTTTATTTTAATATTCATTTATTTAATCTCTCCTGGCCATAAGGGATGACAGATGTAGCTGTACCAATGATTTAGACCGTTTGGAATTTTATGGAGAGCTTCTCGCTCCGACCAATGAATGAATGCGATCATGCGCAGCTGGCAAAAATAATTGCTGTCCTTTATGAAATGACAATGTTCATGTAAAAATGACCAAATAGACTGACCGTTTAAAGCAAAACTAACAAAACTATTTCTTATGGTGAACCTGAACAATCTAAATAAAATCGGAATGATTGCAAAACCCCAATCAGAAGTTGGATGTGAGTTGCGTCCACTCCAGGAGGCTACACAACTCCCTCCGGTAAAACGCCTTCTACAGCGCATTTGGTGACAATAACACAGCAAATTACATTGGTTGTCGCTCAACTAATAAAGTCTATGATTTGACATTGTGAAAGCCATTTTACAAGCATCTGAATGCTGATGTAGGAATAGCCTATTAGAACAATTAGAACAGGGATATGCCTACCTCTCGTTGGCACGAGAAAGTGTGTATGCGCCCAGTTGTTATTTGATAGTAATATGCAGCTACATGCATAACAGTTTGAACTGAAGGAGAGGAGCTTCAATTCAGTCATAACAGATAAGATATATTTTTCGAAATAAACAATATGAGGAAAAACACCTGTAATGTTTGAATCTGTTTTCGGACCGATTCATGCTTAATTTGGATTGGTTTAGGATTCATCACTCCAGAGAACCGTTTCCACTGCTCCAGAGTCCAATGGCTGCAAGCTTTACACCACTCCAGCCAACACATGGCATTGTGCATGGTGATCTTAGGCTTGTGTGTGGCTGCTCGGCCATGGGAACCCGACGAAGCTCCCGACAAACAGTTATTGTGCTGATGTCCCTTCCAGAGGCTGTTTGAAACTCGGTAGTGAGTGTTGCAACTGAGGACACAATTTTTCGCGCTACGCACTTCAGCACTCGGCGGTCCTGTTCTGTGAGCTTGTGTGACCTACCACTTCGCAACTGAGCCGTTGTTGCTCCTAGACGTTTTCACTTCACAATAACAGCACTTACAGTTGACTGGGGCAGCTCTAGCAGGGAAGAAATTTGATGAACTGACTTGTTGGAAAGATGGCATCCTATGACAATGGCACATTAAAAGTCACTGATCTCTTCTGTAAGGTCATTCTACTGCCAATGTTTGTCTATGGAGATCGCATGTCGGTGTGCTCAAACGGGTGTGGCTGAAATAACCGAATTCACTCATTTCAAGGGGTGTCAATGTAGTGTATTTAGGCTGCTGTCTGTCTGTTTTGAAAACATTAAGAACACTTTCCTAATAATGAGTTGGACCCTCCCTTTTGCTCTCAAAACAGCCTCAATTCATCAGAGCATGGTCTCTAATGGGTGTGAAAAGCATTCCACAGGGATGCTGCCCATGTTGACTCCAATGCTTCCCACAGTTGTGTCAAGTTGGCTGGATGTCCATTGTGTGGTGGACCATTCTTGATACACACAGGAAACTGTTGAGTGTGAAAAACCCAGCAGCGTTGCAGTTCTTGACAGAAACCAGTGCGTCTGGTACCTACTACCATACCCCATACCCAGTTCCTTAAAGTCATTTGTCCTGCCCATTCACCCTCTGAATGGCACACATACACAATCCATGTCTCAATTGTCTTAAGGCTTAAAAATCCTTCTTTAACCTGCCTCCTCCACTTCATCTACACTGATTGAACTGGATTTAATAAGTGACATCAATAAGGGATCATAGCTTTCGCCTGGTTTCACCTGGTCAGTCTATGTCATGGAAAGGGCAGGTGTTCTTAATGTTTTGTACACTCAGTGTAAATGTGATGATGTTGATAGGTTTATCTCTAACAGCTTTGCTATCACCCAGTCATGGTGAACAGCCAGGACCACCAGCAATAGTTTTTTTGTGTGTGAGTGATCATGTCTACACCTCTATCACCTCCTCCCCCTCTCCTTCTCTCGCCTCAGACCCAGCCATGAGGGACCGTCTGAGCCACATGCAGGAGCTGTCCCAGTCCAACGGCCATGTGGAGCAGATGGACTATGCCGAGTCCGGGGAGCCCGTCTCCGGGGACTCCATCAATGTGGACCTGGAGGAGGAGCTCCCTCACCAGGCTGTGGTGTGGGACAATACCCCTGAACTGGAGGAGGTCTTCTCCCAGTCCCAGCAGGTCCACCGTGAGGTCCAGCTTATCCGCCTCGAGGTCAAACGCCTACGTGAGCAGAACTCACGCGTGCTCCAGGGCACCACTAGGATGTCAGTCGTTAAGAGAGACTCCAACGCCATCGCAGCTGATATTAAGGCCCGTGCTGAGGGTGTGCTGACGTGCCTCAAGGACATGGACTCCGCAGTGCGGGAGCTGGAGGCAGCGCATGGCTCCAACGCCGCCGTGACTCGCATCGCCAGGACCCAGTATGCCTGCCTGAGCAACAGCTTCCGTGATGCCATGTTCGACTACAATGAGACAGAGATGAGCCACAGGGAGAGTTGCAAAGCCCACATTCAGAGGCAGATGGAGATCGTGGGGCGGGAGGTGACTGGTGAGGAGGTGGAGGAGATGATCGAGACAGGCCAGTTGAATGTCTTCAATGAGAACATCCTATCAGAGGGCAAAACAGCGCGCTCGGCGCTCAACCAGATCGAGAGCCGCCACCGAGAGCTGCTGGACCTGGAGAGCAGGATCCAGAGCATCCATGAGATCTTCCTGGATGTGGCTCTGCTGGTGGAGGAGCAGGGCCCCATGATGAACACCATCCAGACCAATGTCCAGAAAACAGATGTGGCCATCCAGGAGGCACTGGTCAAAATCAGCAAGGCCAAGCGCCACAACAAGAACAACCCCTTCAAGAAGATGTTCTGCTGCTGCTTCCCCTGCGTCAAATGAGGCAGAGACTGAGGAAGAAGACTGGGCAGTGTTGTAGTACTCAGTCCGGTCTCAAGATGGTCTTGTCTCGGTGTCCAGTCTTGACTTGGTCGTGGACATTGAGGACTCATAATTTCTTCCTGAGACCAGCCGACACCAGCGGAGTAAAAAAATTATTTATCCGCTTCCATTCAGCTAATTCATAGATTTTTTGTAGCCTTAGTTATCTATCATCTGTTAGAAAACAGTCAAATCTCGCTGAACCCTCCTACTAAATCAGAACCCTCCTATCACCCACCCTTGGATACCAATGGCAATATATACTTTGGAAGAGTCTGTGAAATAATTATATTATTGCCTTTTTTAAATATGCTTTTCAGGCACTGAAGTACATCTAAATAAACATATATCAATGCCTTTCTAGAATAAGAAAAAACACGGTTATTTTCAGCTTTAGAAATGTTTGTTTTCTACCCTCCTATAGTTAATTCCCTCTACCCTTAACAGTATATAAACTGTGAGATAATAATGATTCAATTAAAGTGTACTTTATTGTTGTTCTCTGTCTGAACATTAAATCCACAACTTTAAACGAGAATAAAATTAAGAATACTTTTTGTCAAGAGTATTTTGTACACAAGCACAATGTCACATTTACTTTGACTACCAGTCACAATATAGTTGACACAGAGTATGGTCTCTCTCTGTCTCTCAAATGCAATATACTTTAACACAATGAGTCTCACCGTAGCGCTGGTGCATTCTGGACTTCTAAACCCTTTTAAACATGTTTATTTTCTCTATGACCTCACAAGCTACACAAGAGGCGTTAGAAGCTAAGGGGTTATTCTACATAGATCATAGGAAATCCCAGGACATAGTATCTATAACACTGTAATAAGCTCACAAACTCCACACAGTTGTCACTGACTAGCTGGATATACATTTCCCTCTAAGCAAACCATTTCTGCACTTACAGCATTCATATTTATTTTTAGTTTTTATTTTATTTTTATTTATTTCACCTTTATTTAACCAGGTAGGATAGTTGAGAACAAGTTCTCATTTGCAACTGCGACCTGGCCAAGATAAAGCATAGCAGTGTGAACAGACAACACAGAGTTACACATGGAGTAAACAATTAACAAGTCGATAACACAGTAGAAAAAAAAGGGGAGTCTACAGTGCCTTGCGAAAGTATTCGGCCCCTTTGAACTTTGCGACCTTTTGCCACATTTCAGGCTTCAAACATAAAGATATAAAACTGTATTTTTTTGTGAAGAATCAACAACAAGTGGGACACAATCATGAAGTGGAACGACATTTATTGGATATTTCAAACTTTTTTAACAAATCAAAAACAGAAAAATTGGGCGTGCAAAATGATTCAGCCCCCTTAAGTTAATACTTTGTAGCGCCACCTTTTGCTGCGATTACAGCTGTAAGTCGCTTGGGGTATGTCTCTATCAGTTTTGCACATCGAGAGACTGACATTTTTTCCCATTCCTTCTTGCAAAACAGCTCGAGCTCAGTGAGGTTGGATGGAGAGCATTTGTGAACAGCAGTTTTCAGCTCTTTCCACAGATTCTCGATTGGATTCAGGTCTGGACTTTGACTTGGCCATTCTAACACCTGGATATGTTTATTTTTGAACCATTCCATTGTAGATTTTGCTTTATGTTTTGGATCATTGTCTTGTTGGAAGACAAATCTCCGTCCCAGTCTCAGGTCTTTTGCAGACTCCATCAGGTTTTCTTCCAGAATGGTCCTGTATTTGGCTCCATCCATCTTCCCATCAATTTTAACCATCTTCCCTGTCCCTGCTGAAGAAAAGCAGGCCCAAACCATGATGCTGCCACCACCATGTTTGACAGTGGGGATGGTGTGTTCAGGGTGATGAGCTGTGTTGCTTTTACGCCAAACATAACGTTTTGCATTGTTGCCAAAAAGTTCAATTTTGGTTTCATCTGACCAGAGCACCTTCTTCCACATGTTTGGTGTGTCTCCCAGGTGGCTTGTGGCAAACTTTAAACAACACTTTTTATGGATATCTTTAAGAAATGGCTTTCTTCTTGCCACTCTTCCATAAAGGCCAGATTTGTGCAATATACGACTGATTGTTGTCCTATGGACAGAGTCTCCCACCTCACCTGTAGATCTCTGCAGTTCATCCAGAGTGATCATGGGCCTCTTGGCTGCATTACTGATCAGTCTTCTCCTTGTATGAGCTGAAAGTTTAGAGGGACGGCCAGGTCTTGGTAGATTTGCAGTGGTCTGATACTCCTTCCATTTCAATATTATCGCTTGCACAGCGCTCCTTGGGATGTTTAAAGCTTGGTAAATCTTTTTGTATCCAAATCCGGCTTTAAACTTCTTCACAACAGTATCTCGGACCTGCCTGGTGTGTTCCTTGTTCTTCATGATGCTCTCTGCGCTTTTAACGGACCTTTGAGACTATCACAGTGCAGGTGCATTTATACGGAGACTTGATTACACACAGGTGGATTGTATTTATCATCATTAGTCATTTAGGTCAACATTGGATCATTCAGAGATCCTCACTGAACTTCTGGAGAGACTTTGCTGCACTGAAAGTAAAGGGGCTGAATAATTTTGCACGCCCAATTTTTAGTTTTTGATTGTTAAAAAAGTTTGAAATATCCAATAAATGTCGTTCCACTTCATGATTGTGTCCCACTTGTTGTTGATTCTTCACAAAAAAATACAGTTTTATATCTTTATGTTTGAAGCCTGAAATGTTGCAAAAGGTCGCAAAGTTCAAGGGGGCTGAATACTTTCACAAGGCACTGTATATACATTGTGTGCAAAAGGCATGAGGAGGTAGGCGAATAATTACAATTTTGCAGATTAACACTGGAGTGATAAATGATCAGATGGTCATGTACAGGTAATAGAGATATTGGTGTGCAAAAGAGCAGAAAAGTAAATAAATAAAAACATGGGGATGAGGTAGGTAAAAATGGGTGGGCTATTTACCGATAGACTATGTACAGCTGCAGCGATCGGTTAGCTGCTCAGATAGCAGATGTTTGAAGTTGGTGAGGGAGATAAAAGTCTCCAACTTCAGCGATTTTTGCAATTCGTTCCAGTCACAGACAGCAGAGAACTGGAACGAAAGGTGGCCAAATGAGGTGTTGGCTTTAGGGATGATCAGTGAGATACACCTGCTGGAGTGCGTGCTACGGATGGGTGTTGCCATCGTGACCAGTGAACTGAGATAAGGCGGAGCTTTACCTAGCATGGACTTGTAGATGACCTGGAGCCAGTGGGTCTGGCGACGAATATGTAGCGAGGGTCAGCCGACTAGAGCATACAAGTCGCAGTGGTGGGTGGTATAAGGTGCTTTAGTGACAAAACGGATGGCACTGTGATAAACTGCATCCAGTTTGCTGAGTAGAGTGTTGGAAGCAATTTTGTAGATGACATCGCCGATGTAAATTCATTATGATCAGGTTTTTTCTTTGGCAGACTTAATTTTTTTGATTGACATTTGTCAATAAAACCTGTGAATGCAACTGTTTTTGTGAAAAATTGTGCTATACTTCCAGCCCTGGTTGTCCTGAAAATGGTAAAACACTTAATTGTGAGGATAAATATAAGGATAATGAAAGTAAAATAAATGAAAAGCCCATTTTTGCTGGGGTCTCGGGACAGATACTGTAGGGTTAATGGCGTGAATGGCAGGTCAATGTTGTTAAGTGATACACAAAAACAACAGCAACAACAATAAGAATAGTAGCTACTAGCTTTTATACTAAACCCACATAATGTGCTGCAAACTCTATCACATCAGACCTTTCCCCAAAAGTATACAAAGCAACTATGCAGAGGTTGTTGATTCTGCTCTTCACAAGTCCTCATTGTCAGCCCTAGCTATGTAAACACAGTTCCCAAAAACAGCACTGCCAGCTGTATTGGAAAACCCCTGTACGTTTCTCTGTCTCTCTCTGTCACTCTCTCGATCTCTCTCTAAAATCCTATTCGCCCAAATAATGCATGACCATTACGCGTTGCCACAAAGATCTGAATTGACCATCTAAACAGAGCGCCTTATCTTTACAGTTCAATACAATCACCATGATTGAGATAGACGAGAAGGATGCATGAATTACTCAAAAAACGAGCGCTTAACCCACCTAAGAAGAGGGTGTCAATAGCACAGAACCAAGATGCAACTGCTTTGAATATCACTGTCTGTGCAATTGACCTATTGGACATTTGCCTTTAGAACAAGTCATATCTAATAGGAATAATGACGGAATGATATATTTAATAAAAATGTATTACATAGACTGCTGCGCCACTACAGACCCGGGTTCAATCCCGGGCTGTATCACAACCGGCTGTGATCAGGAGTCCCATAGGGCCCCAGCGTCGTCCAGGTTTGGCCGGTGTAGGCCGTCATTGTAAATAAGAATTTGTTCTTAACTGACTTGCCTATTTAAATAAATACAAAATAATGACTGAGTATCACTCCATATTTTCAAGCATAATATATATATATGCATGTGTATATGTAGCAGTAAGGTCCAGTAGGTAAAACATCTGAGGTGATTTTCCCTCCAACAGCAGTGTGTTGGTTAGGATACATAATCATTAACAGGGAATAGACTCACACTTCACTGAGCTGGTGTTAAGAGAGACAGCAGTGTCCAGGTCCACATGCACTCACACACACACACAAACACACTATTTCTCTTATCAACAGAAACACTTCACATCACTGCATGCTGAAGAGTTCAGCTGGGCAGTCGTTTTAAACTATGAATTCTAAACATTGATCTCACTGCAGTCAAACAGGCCTGGATCACACACATAGGCCTTTATTGTGGGTGTGTCCTTGTGTTTAATCACTGATGTTTGTCTAAATATGGCTAGAATGTTTGTCAGATTTTCTAGAGATTTTGTGTGAATAAGATGGCCTGAGAGTGTAATACTTAAAACTTGTCTCATCGCACTCTAGCGACTCCTCAACTGGCAGCTTCATTAAATAGTACCCGCAAAACACCAGTCTCAACGTCAACAGTGAAGAGGCGACTCCAGGATGCTGGCCTTCTAGGCAGAGTTGCAAAGAAAAAGCCATATCTCAGACTGGCCAATAAAAAGAAAAGATTAAGATGGGCAAAAGAACACAGACACTGGACAGAGGAACTCTGCCTAGAAGGCCAGCATCCCGGAGTCGCCTCTTCACGGTTGACGTGGAGAGTGGGCTAACTGCCAGAATGGATATAACCACAGGCAAAGTCCTTGAGGAAAACCGGGTTCAGTCTGCTTTCCACCAGACACTGGGAGAAGAATTCACCCTTCAGCAGGACAATAACCTAAAACATAAGGCCAAATCTACACTGGAGTTGCTAACCAAGAAGACAGTGAATATTCCTGAGTGGCCTAGTTACAGTTTTGAATTTTGAAAAGAGTAATGGGCAAATGTTGCACAATCCAGATATGAAGAGCTCTTAGAGACATACCCAGAAAGATTCACAGCTGTAATCTCTGCCAAAGGTGCTTCTACAATGTATTGACTAAGGGGTGTGAATACTTATATACAGTGCCTTGCGAAAGTATTCGGCCCCCTTGAACTTTGCAACCTTTTGCCACATTTCAGGCTTCAAACATAAAGATATAAAACTGTATTTTTTTGTGAAGAATCAACAACAAGTGGGACACAATCATGAAGTGGAACGACATTTATTGGATATTTCAAACTTTTTTAACAAATCAAAAATGGAAAAATTGGGCGTGCAAAATTATTCAGCCCCCTTAAGTTAATACTTTGTAGCGCCACCTTTTGCTGCGATTACAGCTGTAAGTCGTTTGGGTTATGTCTCTATCAGTTTTGCACATCGAGAGACTGACATTTTTTCCCATTCCTCCTTGCAAAACAGCTCGAGCTCAGTGAGGTTGGATGGAGAGCATTTGTGAACAGCAGTTTTCAGTTCTTTCCACAGATTCTCGATTGGATTCAGGTCTGGACTTTGACTTGGCCATTCTAACACCTGGATATGTTTATTTTTGAACCATTCCATTGTAGATTTTGCTTTATGTTTTGGATCATTGTCTTGTTGGAAGACAAATCTCCGTCCCAGTCTCAGGTCTTTTGCAGACTCCATCAGGTTTTCTTCCAGAATGGTCCTGTATTTGGCTCCATCCATCTTCCCATCAATTTGAACCATCTTCCCTGTCCCTGCTGAAGAAAAGCAGACCCAAAATATGATGCTGCCACCACCATGTTTGACAGTGGGGATGGCGTGTTCAGGGTGATGAGCTGTGTTGCTTTTACGCCAAACATAACGTTTTGCATTGTTGCCAAAAAGTTCAATTTTGGTTTCATCTGACCAGAGCACCTTCTTCCACATGTTTGGTGTGTCTCCCAGGTGGCTTGTGGCAAACTTTAAACAACACTTTTTATGGATATCTTTAAGAAATGGCTTTCTTCCTGCCACTCTTCCATAAAGGCCAGATTTGTGCAATATACGACTGATTGTTGTCCTATGGACAGAGTCTCCCACCTCAGCTGTAGATCTCTGCAGTTCATCCAGAGTGATCATGGGCCTCTTGGCTGCATCGCTGATCAGTCTTCTCCTTGTATGAGCTGAAAGTTTAGAGGGACGGCCAGGTCTTGGTAGATTTGCAGTGGTCTGATACTCCTTCCATTTCAATATTATCGCTTGCACAGTGCTCCTTGGGATGTTTAAAGCTTGGGAAATCTTTTTGTATCCAAATCCGGCTTTAAACTTCTTCACAACAGTATCTCGGACCTGCCTGGTGTGTTCCTTGTTCTTCATGATGCTCTCTGCGCTTTTAACGGACCTCTGAGACTATCACAGTGCAGGTGCATTTATAAGGAGACTTGATTACACACAGGTGGATTGTATTTATCATCATTAGTCATTTAGGTCAACATTGGATCATTCAGAGATCCTCACTGAACTTCTGGAGAGAGTTTGCTGCACTGAAAGTAAAGGGGCTGAATAATTTTGCACGCTCAATTTTTCAGTTTTTGATTTGTTAAAAAAGTTTGAAATATCCAATAAATGTCGTTCCACTTCATGATTGTGTCCCACTTGTTGTTGATTCTTCACAAAAAAATACAGTTTTATATCTTTATGTTTGAAGCCTGAAATATGGCAAAAGGTCGCAAAGTTCAAGGGGGCCGAATACTTTCGCAAGGCACTGTAAATTATATACTTCTGTATTTTCAATCAATTTACAAAAATCTCGAAAAACATGTTTTCACTTCATTATTATGGGTTATTGTGTGTAGGTAGATGAGTGAAAAAGACAAAATGTGGAATAAGTCAAGGAGTATGAATACTTTCTGTATGTGATCGTATACAAATGTCAAGGTACTGTACGTGATCGTATACAGTAGCCCCCACCTCTGACCATCCGCTCAAGAAATAAACTGCTGAATTTAGATGGTGATCCCTGGTATAGAGTATATGCACACAAACACACACCATCATCGTCATCATTCTCTGCTGCACTTTTTAAACAGAGGGAGGCACTGCAAGGCTCCATGTCAGTTTCATTCATTAGTTTCAAGACAAGTTGAGCGGTAGACGTAACATAGTAAATGTAGATCCGGGACACTCCAATTAGTATGATATGTTACGTTGAGTTTGGCATGTATTCATTTCTGGATGTCCATCATCCATTTTGTATGATATGTTAGGAATTACAATTTGCATATGTTACAAATTTGCAAAACGTATGATGTGTTATGAATTCCAATTTGTTGTAGCTAACATTAGCTTGAGCTATGTGGCTAACGTGAGCTAAGCTAGGGGTTAAGGTTAGGGGCTAGATTAAAGGGTTAAGGTTAGGGGAAGGGTTAGCTAACATACTAAGTAAATCAAATCAAAGTTTATTTGTCACGTGCGCCGAATACAACAGGTGTAGACCTTACAGTGAAAAGCTTACTTACAGGCTCTTCCAATAGTGCAAAAAAGGTGTTAGGTGAACAATAGGTAAGTAAAGAAATGAAACAACAGTAAAAAGACAGGCTATATACAGTAGCAGAGAGAGATCAAAGAAATGAAAAACTATCTACCAAATCTATTAATTTTAAAATGTTGATTACTTCTCCTTGCCATTATCATTCACCTGAATGCCGGTCCCAGGATCGCCGGTTCGCCCGGGCAAGGAAATGTTGAATACCCCCGCTCTATCATGATAAGTGTGTTTAGGTGTGTTGGCTGTGCCCATTAATTGCCCACAGCTGATCATAATGAGTGCTTGTTTCCTATTAAATGGTGTCTGGTGTCTGTTTGAATAGACTAAAACAGAGAAGAGGAAGCTAAAGGTTTAACTCTCGCCGAAATCTGTCCAAAATAAGCCCAATGCGTTTCTCTGGCCTTATTTTGGACCTACGCTTGTCGCCTGCCTTCCCGCCATTGGGACAACAACTCCCATTGCTAGGCCGGAGACATGAGCATATCGTCATTATATACAGATCTCTGACTAAAATGAACAGCTTGGTATGCTTAAAAACATGGCATGCTACTCCATCCTGGTGGAGTACAGAAGATCATGCATTTGAATCTCACTGATGTCATGTCACAATAAAAAGGAAATGTGTTCTCATGATTACTGTCTAAGAAAATACATGTCTATCTGTGCTTGGAGTTTCAAAAAGTTAACCCAAAATAACCTAGAAGTGTTATTGAAGGTTTTAAGGAATTTATTAAAAAATCTCCAAATAACCTAGCATTTCCATTCTCAGAGTGTTAATAAAACTTCCCAGGGAAACTTCAAGGAACCAGAGTAAAATGTTCTCATAACCTCCCTGCAACCTAAAAAAGAAACATTCCCAGAACAGGCTAAATGTTCACTTCTGTTCTCAGAACATAAAAAAATATGTCTTTGTTCAAAACATGTAGACCTAATGGTTTCATAATGAGCTGAATATCAGATGTAAGTTTGTATGTTATTTTGGTGTTCATTGTGCATGAATCATCTTCAAAGTGGATATCTGCAGTTGCAACATACATTTTGGGACTTTTTAAAGAGGTTCTACGGTACTTTTATATACTTTTTAACCAGTAGTTCTGAAAGTGGTCCCAGAAAATTGCGTACTACGTCACATATATACAGATATGTGCACCAGATAATTGCGCTCTCTCTCTCGCACTGCTATGTGCCTCTTGCTAGCTGTCACTCAAATGGCGAGGGGGTGAAGGGCATTGGCTAGATCTCGAATTGCTTGGGGGCTAGCCCACATGGAGGAAAATGGCAAAGCACATTGTCCAGAAAAACAGTCGCTTTCTAACTAGAGATTGTTGTCTAATTGAGGTAAAACAGTAATTCTACTCATAGATTATGCATGTATGAACTACAAATTGACACATCCAGCCCAAAGTGGAGGTTTAAAAAATACTTTGAAATCGCCAAAATTCCAGAACATGTCTTTAAGTAATGATATTATTGCATCCTCGCTATATGAGCCACGTTACAATTCCCACCAACTGGGTAACATTGAGAGTGGTTACATTTCTCCAGCACCATCCCTAAGTTATTGATCAAAACAGTGTCTGGGTTGACGCTTTGTTATTGTTTGAACTGCAGATTGCCCTTTAATGTAGGCCTAGTTTGGGCACTTTTGTAGACTTCACCACACCAAAGGTTCAACTTTGCATCTCTCTCAAGTGAAAAGAGACTGTTTGGCCCTGTCCGAGGGTATCATCGGATGGGGCCACAGTGTCTCCTGACCCCTCCTGTCTCAGCCTCCAGTATTTATGCTGCAGTAGTTTATGTGTCGGGGGCTAGGGTCAGTTTGTTATATCTGGAGTACTTATCCTGTCTTATCCTGTGTGAATTTAAGTATGCTCTCTCTAATTCTCTCTTTCTTTCTCTCTCTCAGAGGACCTGAGCCCTAGGACCATGACTCAGGACTACCTGGCATGATGACTCCTTGCTGTTCCCAGTCCACCTGGCCGTGCTGCTGCACCAGTTTCAACTGTCCTGCCTGCGGCTATGGAATCCTGACCTGTTCACCGGACGTGCTACCTGTCCCAGACCTGCTGTTTTCAACTCTCTAGAGACAGCAGGACTGGTAGAGATACTTTTAATGATCGGCTATGAAAAGCCAACTGACATTTACTCCCGAGGTGCTGACTTGCTGCACCCTCGACAACTACTGTGATTATTATTATTGGACCATGCTGGTCATTTATGAACATTTGAACATCTTGGCCATGTTCTGTTATTTCCTAGCCAATGTGCTTCAACACCTGCATTGCTTGCTGTTTTGGGGTTTTGGGCTGGGTTTCTATACAGCACTTTGAGATATCAGCTGATGTACGAAGGGCTATATTCAAATTTCAAATCAAATTTATTTATAGCAATAGAGAATGGAAATGCTACGTAAGCCCTGCCCATCGCACCTTTCCCTCTCTTCCTTATCTCCCTCTACACTCTCATGTAATTGCAGGGCCACAACACACAGCATTATCTGCTGGCTGACTAAATGATTGACAATCAGTGAATCACTTACTTCTCTAGGAGAAATACCACAGAGTTTTTTCCTGAATAAAGTGAGAGAAAAACCATTGACTTGGAAAGCAGACAATTGATATTAGGTAGAAAAAATATAGAAAAATATACAGACTGGCAGGTAAGTTAAAATAGACTACATACATAGGCTTAAGCCTATAGGCTACTGATTGAAACAAAATGAAATTCAAGGAAATCCTTGAGCTATTGATTGTTCTTGTCCTGGTCTAACCTCACATATCTATTTGGAGGTTGGTTAACTCAGTTAAACCTAATTAGGTGACCAGTGTGGACGGTCCTAATGTAAAACGTGAGGGAATGAGAGTGTTTTTCCCTCAGAGGAACACTGGGATACAGACAGGACCACCGGATTCACATGTGACCACAGTGCAGTCCAGTGATTTAGATTACAACCAAAGATTATGGACAAGATACATGTCTCTCCGACCTAACAATGGAGTCGTTGTCCACAAAGCGGCAAAGCGGGCTGTTTAGCTCCCGCGTATCTTTAAAAAAAATCATTTTTGAATATTCGATGAGGGTTGTTGACATCAAACGCCTGTATTCAATAGAGAGAGATGGTATGCTACTAGCCTTGTCATGCCATGAATATGCATAGCCATCCAATATAAAGTTGTTTTTTTAAAGTTGTCTGGGTGTCATGTGTACTACATATATCAGTACACTCATAACAATTTAACGATTACAAAACTTCTATTTGATCAAATAAAACTCACATAACGAATAAGCCATTCATTTTTTGGTTGACCAAATTCAACACTCTCATTAACCTCCATACAAAAACTCCTTGCTTGGCTAAATAACAAAAAAAAATCCACCTGGCTGGAGAGAGACATATTTTCGGCTGAGTTGGGCCTCTCTCTTCCTCTTCCTCTCTGTTAGAACTCTCTCACATCCTATGGGTCACTTTCTATCTTTAGTATTTACTGATAGATATCATAAATTGAAACATCTTTCCTTTCTACCCTACCTTCTACCGATGTCGTTCTTCTGGGAGCTGCTCAATGCAAAAACCATTGGAGAGCTACGAGCTCTTGCCAACAGATTATATTCTGCTGAAACTAGGCTGTGTGTGGCATGCATGTGAATATATTTCACATACTTTGTGCTTGTGTTGGCTACTTTGTGCATAATTTCTCTATTGTACAAAATAATTGATACTGCATATACAGTTGAAGTCGGATGTTTACATACACCGCCAAATACATTTAAACTCAGTTTTTCACAATTCCTGACATTTAATCCTAGTAAAAATTCCTTGTCTTAGGTCAGTTAGAATCACCACTTTATTTGAAGAATGCGAAATGTCAAAATAATAGTAGAGAGAACCATTTATTTGAGCTTTTATTTATTTATCACATTCCCAATGGGTCAGAAGTTTACATACACTCAATTAGTATTTGGTAGCATTGCCTTCAAATGGTTTAACTTGGGTCAAACGTTTTGGGTGGCCTTCCACAATAATTTGGGTGAATTTTGGCCCATTCCTCCTGACAGAGCTGGTGTAACTGGTTTTTAAGCCTCCTTGCTCACACATCCTTTTTCAGTTGTGCCCACACATTTTCTGTAGGGTTGAGGTCAGGGCTTTGTGATAGCCACTCCAATACCTTGACTTTGTTGTCCTTAAGCCATTTTGCCACCACAACTTTGGAAATATGCTTGGTGTCATTGTCCATTTGAAAGACCCATTTACGACCAAGCTTAAACTTGTTGCTTCAATATATCCACATCAATTTCCTCCCTCATGATGCCATCTATTTTGTGAAGTGCACCAGTCCCTCTTGCAGCAAAGCACCCCCACAACATGATGCTGCCACCCAAGTGCTTCACGGATGGGATGTTGTTCTTCGGCTTGCAAGCCTCCCCCTTTTTCCTCCAAACATAATGATGGTCATTATGGCCAAACAGTTGTATTTTTGTTTCACCAGACCAGAGGACATTTCTCCAAGAAGTACGATCTTCGTCCCCATGTGCAGTTGCAAACCGTAGTCTGGCTTTTTTAATGGCGGTTTTGGAGCAGTGGCTTCTTCCTTGCTGAGCGGCCTTTCAGGTTATGTTGATATAAGACTTGTTTTACTGTGGATATAGATACTTTTGTACCTGTTTCCTCCAGCATCTTCACAAGGTCCTTTGCTGTTGTTCTGGGATTGATTTTCACTTTTCGCACACCAAAGTACGTTCATCTCTAGGAGACATAACTTGTCTCCTTCCTGAGCGGTATGATGGCTGCGTGGTCCCATGGTGTTTATACTTGCGTACTATTGCTTGTACAGATGAATGTGGTACCTTCAGGCATTTGGAAATTGCTCCCAAGGATGAACCAGACTTGTGGAGATCTACAAATTTTCTTCTGAGGTCTTGGGTGATTTCTTTTGATTTACCCATGATGTCAAGCAAAGAGGCACTGAGTTTGAAGGTAGGCCTTGAAATACATCCACAGGTACGCCTCCGATTGACTCAAATTATGTCAATTAGCCTATCAGAAGCTTCTAAAGCCATGACGTAATTTTCTGGAATTTTCCAAGCTATTTAAAGGCACAGTCAACTTAGTGTATGTAAACTTCTGACCCACTGGAATTGTGATACATTTAATTATAAGTGAAAAATTACTTGAGTCATGCACAAAGTAGATGTCCTAACCGACTTGCCAAAACTATAGTTTCTTAACCAGAAATTTGTGGAGTGGTTGAAAAACAAGTTTTAATGACTCCAACCTAAATGTATGTAAACTTCCGACTTCAACTGTACCTTCACTCCACTACCTAGCTAGCACATTTGGTTCCTTAGAAATTGCAGGAATATTTTTGGTTTCACATTAGTTGTTTCCTGACCGGTGAACTTAAAAAAAACAGGTGACATTTTCACTTCTGTTCTGGGAACAGTTATTTTTAGCTTACAGGGAGGTTCTGAGATTGTTTTACTCTGGTTCCTTGAACATTTTCCTGGGAGATTTTATTAACATAAATTATTGGTTATTTGGAGGTTTTTGAATAACTTCCTTAGAACTTTCACAAAATGTTTCAATAATACTTTTAATAACACTGCTATCTTATTTTGGGTTAACTTTTTTGAACTCCAAGCACAGATAGGACACATGGAAATGAATTTATGTAGGCATTAATCATTCAAACAAATTAATATTTTATTGTAACACAGTATCAGTGAGATTCAAACCTAGAATTTTCTGTTGTCTAATTAGTCTACTAATTAGTCCACTGTGCCACTTAGGATGGAGCTAGCATGCCAGGTTTTTTTACTCATACAAAGCTGTTCATTTGAGTCTATTCAAACAGACCCGTTTCATAGGAAACAAGAACTCGTTAAAATCAGGTGTGGCCAATTAGCGGGATCAGCCAACACACCCAAACACACTTAACAAGATAAAGGATAGTGAGAGTTTTGTTGATGCTGAGAACCGAATGTATATATTTTTAAATAACATTTATTAGAACCTTCCCCATATATTACTTAAGTTTTGTTGTGGATTTTATGGAAAGTTTTCTTAACCTAATGAACAATTGGAGAACATGCCTTTAAATAGGACCATGAGGAAACCTGAAGGAAACGTTATGCTGAAGAACTGAATTTCCAACAGAAGAACATTGTTTCTTAACATTCTCTGAACTATTTGAGAACATTCCCAATGGAAACCCAGTTGGAGAATATTCCTAGAACATTTTGTTAAAGAGGAAGGGGAAGAGTCAGTCTATTATATCTGGAGTAGTTCTCCTTTCTTATCCGGTGTCCTGTGTGAATTTTCCCTCTAATTATCTCTCCTTTTCTCTCTTTCTCCTTTTTTAATTTTAAATTTTATCCCCTTTTTCGTGGTATCCAAATGTTAGTAGCTTGTCTCATCCTTATGACTCCCGTTCGGGCTCGGATAGATGAAGGTTGAGAGTCATGCGTCCTCCGATACACAACCCAACCAAGCCGCACTGCTTCTTAACACAACGCCATCCAACACGGAAGCCAGCCGCACCAATGTGTCGGAGGAAACACTGTGCACCTGGCAACCTTGGTTAGCGTGCACTGCGCCCAGCCCGCCACAGGAGTCGCTGGTGCGCGATGAGACAAGGATATCCCTACCGGCCAAACCCTCCCTAACCCGGACGACGGACCTCCCGGTCGCAGCCGGTTACGACAGAGCCTGGGTGCAAACCCAGCTGGCGCTGCAGTACAGCACCCTTAACCACTGCGCCACCCGGGAGGCCCCTCTTTTTCCTCTTTCTCTTTCTTTGTCTTTCTCTATTTCTTTTTCTCTTTCTCTCTCTCTTCTCTCTGAGAACCTGAGCCCAAGGACCATGCCTCAGGACTACCTGGCCTGATGACTCCTTGCTGTCCCCAGTCCACCTGTTCATACTGCTGCTCCAGTTTCAACTGTTCTGCCTGCGGCCATGGAACCCTGACCTGTTCACTGGACGTGCTCCCTTGTCCTTGTCTCTCGAGCACCTGCTGTGTCTAACTCAGAATGATCGGCTATGAAAAGCCAACTGACATTTACTCCTGAGGTGCTGACCTGTTGCACCCTCTTCAACCACTGTGATTATTATTATCTGACCCTGCTGGTCATCTATGAACGTTTGAATATCTTGGCCATGTTCTGTTATAATCTCCACCCGGCACAGCCAGAAGAGGACGGGCCACCCCTCAGAACCTGGTTCATCACTAGGTTTCTATCTTTCTTTCTAGGGAGTTTTTCCTAGCCACCGTGCTTCTACATCTGCATTGCTTGCTGTTTGGGGTTTTAGGTTGCGTTTCTGTATAACACTTTGTGACATCAGATGATGTAAAAAAGGGCTTTATAAATACATTTGATTGATTGAGACAGGTTAAAGAAGGATTTTTAAGCCTTGAGACAATTGAGACATGGATTGTGTATGTGGGACATTCAAAGGGTAAATGGGAAAGACAAAAGATTGAAGTGTCTTTGTCACGCCCTGGTCGAAGTATATTGTGTTTGTCTTTATTTATTTGGTCAGGCCGGGGTGTGACATGGGTTTATTGTGGTGTGTTTTGTCTTGGGGTTTTGTTAGGTATTGGGTGTGTGGCTTAGTGGGGGTATCTAGCATAGTCTATGGCTGTCTGGAGTGGTTCTCAATCAGAGGCAGGTGTTTTTCGTTGTCTCTGATTGGGAACCATATTTAGGCAGCCATATTCTTTGAGTATTTCGTGGGTGATTGTTCCTGTCTTTGTGTTTGCACCAGATAGGGCTGTTTTGAGTTCTCACGTTTATTGTTTTCGTTAGTTTATTCATGTATAGTTTTTTCTTCATTAAACAAACATGAATCATCATCACGCCGCATTTTGGTCCGACTCTCCTTCACCACAAGAGAACCGTTACAGTCTTTGAACAGGGTATGGTAATAAGTGCCAGGCGCACCTGTTTGTGTCAAGAGCTGCAACACTGCTGCGGGGATTTTCACGCTCAACATTTTCCCGTGTGTATCAAGAATGGTCCATCTGCGGGAAGCATTGGAGTCAACATGGGCCATTTAAATCTAGATTGGCTATCTGTGGCCTCAGATCAATTTAAGAGTATATGCATTGATTTGAATCTGAATCAATTAATCTCAAAAACCACATGACTAAATGTGAAAACCCCTGTTAACTCCTCATTGATTGGAACAATCTTCTTCCACAGAACAGTCCAGGGCTGTTCAGAAAGCTGACTGAGGACCTTATTACTGATGAATATATATATTTTTATGACTGTGTTTTTCTTTCTGCTTGCATTTTGTATTTATATTTTCATGTGTGTGTTTTCTGTAATTCAGGGCTCATCTGTAAAAGAGACCTTGGTCTCAATATGACTCATTATAAAGAAATACAACATCAGAAAATCACATATACTACATACGCACACACATGCATACCAGCACACACACACAGCATATGCTGCTGCTACTATGTTCTTTATAGTCGTCTTATTATCTATCCTGATGCCTATACCCAGCTAGCACATACCTTTCTGAGAACAATATGCTTCTTGGAGCTTGGTGAGAGTGTGGTTGTCATATGATTAGTTTGCATACAACCTTCCCATGGTGCAGGATAGTTGCTTGGCTTTGGAACATTTGGAACATTCTCACCACATTTAAGGAACATTAGTTTAACAGAACATTTCCTAAAAGTTCAAACATGGTCACATTTCATTTAGAAATTTGAATTTTGGTTATGTTCTTGGAATATTCTCCAACTGGGTTGACATTGGGAATGTTCTCAAATAGTTCAGAGAATGTTAAGAAACAACGTTCTCTGGGAATGTCGTGGATATTCTTACACAGGGACACTCAAAGTCAATCTTAAATGAATCATTGTTTATTATCAGTGCACTGTAGAGGTTCCAACAAACTCAATGCGCCATATGTACACATGTCGATCAGGAGCTCCAACAGGGCAGTCCTGCTAGTTCCCTTATATACAGACAAGATATATTTGCATGATTTAGCTTATTCATCCTTCATAATTCATGTTTGCTTCATTCATGTGACGACCAATACTGGGTCATGCATGTGACAGACCAATACCTCACAAGGCTTCTTCTCTCTAAGCCCTTAAAACGGAGATATCTTTCGTTCTCTAAACAAGGTTCTAGGCGTACTGCCAAATTGCAGATACTGATTGTGAGGATTCGTTCAATCAGTCACTTGCATGAACACAGAAATTGGTTTATAGAAAAGCACAAACAGAGAACACAGAAATTGGTTTATAGAAAAGCACAAACAGAGAACACAGAAATAGAAAAGCACCAACAAACATTTTCAGCACAGGAATTTAAGCACTTCAGCATAACATTTCCTACAAGCTTACTCATGGTTCTATTTAAAGTAATGTTCTCAAATTGTTCCAAGAACATTAACCCAATGAGTCCTGGCACGATTTGCACTTCTAACCCCTTTTAAACATTGTGTGTTTTTTTTTATTTTTTATTTTTATTTTTATTTCACCTTTATTTAACCAGGTAGGCTAGTTGAGAACAAGTTCTCATTTGCAACTGCGACCTGGCCAAGATAAAGCATAGCAGTGTGAGCATACAACAAAGAGTTACACATGGAGTAAACAATTAACAAGTCAATAACACAGTAGAAAACGAAGGGGGGGTCTATATACAATGTGTGCAAAAGGCATGAGGAGGTAGGCAAATAATTACAATTTTGCAGATTAACACTGGAGTGATAAAAGATCAGATGGTCATGTACAGGTAGAGATATTGGTGTGCAGAAGAGCAGAAAAGTAAATAAATAAAAACAGTACGGGGATGAGGTAGGTGAAAAGGGTGGGCTATTTACCAATAGACTATGTACAGCTGAGCTACAGACTTCTAGGTTGCACCAATGGATTAATCTATTTCTTCTTAGTTTGTGTGATGTGATTAACTACAACCTATTAAAAGTGAAAAGCTCCTATTTTTTGCTTATTTAAAAACAACTTTTACCCCTTTTTCTCCCCAATTTCATGGTATCCAATTGGTAGTTACAGTCTTGTCTCATTGCTGCAACTCCCGTACAGACTCATGTCCTCCGAAACACAACCCATCCAAGCCGCACTGTTTCTTGACACAATGCCCACTTAATCCAGCCGCACCAATGTGTCGGAGGAAACACTGTGCACCTGGTGACCGTGTTAGCGTGCACTGTGCCTGGCCCACCACAGGAGTCACTAGTGAGCAATGGGACAAGGACATCCCTGCCGGCCAAACCCTCCCTAACCCGGACAACGCTGGGCAAATTATGCCCCGCCCCATGGGTCTCCCGGTCGTGACAGAGCCTAGACTCGAACCCAGAATCTCTAGTGGCACAGGCTTAGACCTCTGCGCCACTCGGGAGGCCTATCAATGAAAAGCTGAGACTCATGAACACGCGTGATCTATGATGCTCACAAGCTACACAAGAGTCATTGGAAAGTAAGGGGTTCTCCTACATAGAATATCATAGGAAATCCAAGGAAATAGTGTCTATAATACTGTAATAAGCTCACATAGTTACTGTCTCAAACTCCACACAGTTGTCTGAACTTACAGTATTCATATAAATGCATTTTATCAGGTTTTTGCTTTGGCGGACCTTGTATTTTTATTGCATCTGTCCATATAACTCATGAATGCAACTGTTAATGTCAAATAGTTTTTTGTTCTACTTGTAGCCTTGGTTGCCCTAAAAGGAAAATGGTAAAACACTTAATTGTGAGGAAAAATAAAGGGGTTTGACATGCAGATAAATTAAAGTCAGATAGATGAAAAGACCATTTTTGCTTGGTTCTCGGGACTGATAGGGTTAAGAAACAACATTCTTCTGTGGGAATTTATGTACTTCCACAGAACATTCCACACAAGTTCCCATGTGGTTGTATTTACTGTAATGTCATATTTGTACTACATTCTGTGAAAGTTCTAAAAAATGGTGTGACTTATGCGATGCTCTCAGAACGTTCAGATGGTTCTTTTTAATGTCAGTTCTTGGCAATATTCTGGGAAAGTACTTTTTTGTTGTTGAATTGTACACATGAATATTAATAAGCTTTTAATACCGTTCTCAGAACATGAAGAAAACTTCCCATAAAAATACACATTCTAAGCATTTTATAAAAACATTATATATACCCTATCTCGTTAAGTGTGTGCAGGTGTGTTGGCCGTGCCCATTAATTGGCCACACCTGATCTTAATGAGTGCTTGTTTCCTTTGAAATGGGGTCTGTTTGAATAGACTAAAAGGAACAGCTTTGTATGCATAAAAGAACATGGCATGCTAGCTCTATCCTGGTGGGGGCAGTGGACTACAGAAGTACAGAAGAGCATAGGTTTGAGTACAGAAGAGCATAGGTTTGAATCTCACTGATGCTGTCACAAAAAAAATGTGTTAATTCCTAAGGAAACAAATTTCCATGTGTCTTACCTGTGCTTGAAGTTCAAAATAGTTTACCCAAAATAAACTAGCAGTGATATTAAAAGTCTTATTGAAACATTCTAAAGTCTTCGGAAGCCAAGTGAACAAACAGATCACCGACCATTTCGAATCCCACCGTACCTTCTCCACAATGCAATCTGGTTTCCGAGCTGGTCAAGGGTGCACCTCAGCCACGCTCAAAACAATATCATAACCACCATCGATAAAAGACAGTACTGTGCAGCCATCTTCATCGGCCTGGCCAAGGCTTTCAACTCTGTCAATCACCGGATTCTCATCGGCAGACTCAATAGCCTTGGTTTCTCTAATGACTGCCTCACCTGGTTTACTAACTACTTCTCAGATAGAGTTCAGTGGGTCAAATCGGAGGGCCTGTTGTCCGAACCTCTGGCAGTCTCTATGGGGGTGCCACAGGGCTCAATTCTCGGGCTGATTCTTTTCTCTGTATATATCAATGATGTCGCTCTTGCTGCGGGGGATTCTTTAATCCACCTCTACGCAGATGACACCATTCTGTATATATCCGGCCCTTCTTTGGACACTGTTAACAAACCTCCAAACGAGTTTCAACGCAATACAACACTCCTTCTGTGGCCTCCAACTGCTTTTAAAATGCTAGTAAAACGAAATGTATGCTCTTCAACCGATCGCTGCCCACACCCGCCCCCCGACTAGCATCATTACTCTGAACGGTTCTGACTTAGAATATGTGGACAACTATAAATACCTAGGTGTGGCTAGACTGTAAACTTTCCTTCCAGACTCACATTGAGCATTTCCAATCCGAAGTTAAATCAAGAATCGTCTTCCTATTTTGCAACAAAGCCTATTTTAGTCATGCTGCCAAATGACCCTCGTAAAACTGACTATCCTACCGATCCTTGACATCAGCGATGTCATTTACACTCTACTCAGCAAATTGGATGCAGTCTATCACAGTACCATCCGTTTTGTCACCAAAGCCCCTTATACTCCCCACCCCTGCAACCTGTATGCTCTCGTTGGCTGGTCCTCACTACATATTCGTCACCAAACCCGCTGGCTCCAGGTCATCTATAAGTCTTTACTAGGTACAAGGCTCTGCCTTATCTCAGCTCACTTGTCACCATAGCAACACCCACCCGTAGCATGCGCTCCTGCAGCTATATTTCACTGGTCATCCCCAAAGCCAACACCTGCTTTGGCCGCCTTTCCTTCCAGTTCTCTGCTGCCAATGACTGGGATGAATTGCAAAAATCACTGAAGATGGAGACTTATATCTCCCTCACTAACTTTCAGCTTCAGCTGTCAGAGCAGCTAACCGATCGCTGCAGCTGTACACAGCCCATCTGCAAACAGCCCATCCAACGAACCAACTACCTACCTCATCCCCATATTTGTTTGAGTTTTTCTGCTCTTCTGCCCACCAGTATTTCTACTTGCACATCCTCATCTGCACATATATCACTACAGTGTAAATTGCTCAATTATAATTACTTTGCCACTATTGGCCTATTTATAGCCATACCTCCTTACTTCATTTGCACACACTGTATACAGTCTGTATACAGTGTGTGTATCTGTATACCCTGTATACAGATTTTTCTATTGTGTTATTGACTGTATGTTTGTTTATCCGATGTGTAACTCTGTGTTGTTGTTTTTGTCGCACTGATTTGGTTTATCTTGGCCAGGTCGCAGTTGTAAATGAGAACTTGTTCTCAACTGGCCTACCTGGTTAAATAAAGGTGAAATAAAATGGAAATAATAAATTCAATTACAGTTTTTTTAAAGTTATAAAAAAAAAACTGCAAATAACCTAGAATTTTCATTCTCAGATCGTTAATAAAGACTCCCAGGAAAGCTTTCAAGGAACCAGAGTAAAATGTTCTCAGAACCTCCATGCAACCTAAAAACGAATTTTCCAGAACAGGTGAGATGTTCAATTCTGTTCTAGGAACATTTTAAAAAACGTTCAGTTTTACCAGAAACGTATGGCTTCATTTCCACAACCAATGTGAAACCAAAAACATACATTCCCACAACTTCCAAGGATTCAAATGTGCGAGCCGGGTTGTTACTTTACCCTGGACATATGTACATATACTGTATATCTGGTACTGTTATTTCCCTGAATATAGCTCCATCCTTGTATATTTAATTAATGTTGTGTTAGGTCTACTATTTTTTGTGCATAGTTGGGAAGGGCTCATAAGCAAGCATTTCACGGTAGAGTATACATCAGTTGTATTCGGCGCATGTGACAAAAACAATTTAATTCGATTTTTTTTACAGCTACATAATGTCAGGATAGACTACCTCATAACCGCAGACCATGGGATACTGATGCTTGTAGCATGCATGTCACATTTAAGGGCCCAAGCCATGGGTTTAGCCTAAAAATAATTAGAATCTTAGCTTAATGTTTTTTCCCCATCGATTTTATGTATCGTTTGGCACTGTATGGAACTATACATGCTTTTGTAAAATAAACACAGTTGACTCTACCGCTGCTGATCTGTTCCATTGCTTTTAAGCCTCCTAATTCCTGAGCCAATCTTACTACATCCCATCCCTATTTTCACAGTAAGTCATAGGACTTGTAGCGCAGCAAAGTCTAGCCTACATTTTGGGTGAAATGGCAGCTGTCGATGTTAATTAAGCTGCGTTTCATTTCATTTTTTATGGCGGTTTGATCGCAGGGGAGCCACTAGAGTAATGTCTTCGGTTTGGCTATCTGTTTCAAGTGAATTAGTCCATAAATAAATCTCTTTGCAAAAATTCGTCATCTCTCCCATATCTTATTCGACTTGTAGTTGTTCTGTATTGCTTGCCTACATTTTACTCCCTCTATGTTTAATATAACACCCACATACAAACCGCAATAAAAAAAAATAAGGGGGGTGGCCCGTGGGCTGCTCCTCACTTTACCAACACGCTGCTTGCATAGTGTCTCAACCACTACCGGTTTCTTTAATATCACGGGTTCCGAGTCTCACCAGTCGGTAGTTAACATCAACAACCCGTTATTTCATCAGAATCATCATGAGGCTTTCTACACTTCGCCATGCCTGCCGCAATTTACCGACCCCATCCGTACACCAACCTCGTACGGGAGTCCGGGTGTTCGGCTTGGCGAAGAGCTCCCTACGGCTAGGTCCATCCAGCAACAGCCAGTTGCTTCTCCGGGCTGCTAGTTCCGTAAGCGGCACTACCTCCGCGGAAAAAGCGCCCAAGTTAGGAAAGCAAACGGATGGACCGGGCTACGAAAACACTATCAGGTAAACAAAGCTTTTCAATATATTTCAGTCAATGTATTATTTTTTTACCATTCGTAACATGAACGAATGGCCATCTCACTTATTTCCTGAATGTAGCCAACTTGGTAGTTGAGCCAGCTAACGTTAGCATCTTATTCGATGAATACAACGAACATCCACGCTACTTGTAATGTTGTATTTCATGTGGGATGTAGCCAGTTTCATTAAAGTTGCTGCAGTACTTCGTCTTCATAACTTGAGCTTCCCGCGTGTGATCGGCATCTTTTAAGGAGCTGCTGACCAACTACTACCACCCAGCTGATGCAATTTGCCATGCTGGCATGTATGTTTCACACACGTGTAATTGCAACAAATTGTAACTGATACATGAAAACGTTTCCGGTAAAGACTACAAACAAATGTTCCACAATAAAATTTTTACATGATGGTCGCCGTATGTAGTTCAGTGTACAATCCCCATTCCCCATGGCTGGCTTTGACTCAACCTCCAATAGTAGGCTACTTGGCACAGCAACGTGGCACAGATCACAAAGTCCCCACACACTCTGTAAGGGAAAGTTTATGTAATTATTACTAATAATATGGTCACAAGTATCATTTCACAAAATATTTGCATATGTTGTTTTTCTTTTGTGGTTCAATCCCTTTTATTTGAATGATCAAACTGTCACTGTAGCCACCAATACAATCTAGATTTACACTTCCAAACATGATATCTGACTACAATCCAATCATAATGGTAAAGCTTGACTACCAGTTGCTTGAAAAGTGTGTGATCGACATTGTCATGCCAAGGATTTTCTATTGTTTTCGGCTGCTTCCTCCATAGCTTGCCCCTAGGACTACATGTGAATGAATATATGTGGTCTTTAGTGTGGATGACTGGGTTTTTCTGAATCCGGTTTCTCTTGCAGGGAGAATGTTCA
Source organism: Oncorhynchus kisutch (assembly GCF_002021735.2). Taxonomy (NCBI): domain Eukaryota; kingdom Metazoa; phylum Chordata; class Actinopteri; order Salmoniformes; family Salmonidae; genus Oncorhynchus; species Oncorhynchus kisutch. The sequence goes on along the minus strand of NC_034194.2, from coordinate 24,920,474 downwards.
AAGGACCAAAGAGGAGATGGTGGCTTTGCAGAGGGGCCACCCTGCACTCAAACCTACGCTGGCTATCATACAGGTAAACAGGCCGTCTGTAGGTCATGGTGGCCTTAGATTGCTGCTGTGCTTGGCCGTTGTCAGTTGGGCTGGGTATTGATGGGTTATTCTAGGCTCCCCTGTGATTGTTTTGTTGAACCTTTTGGTGTGTGTCTATGTTGTCTCAAAGGCAGATGAGGATGACCGTTTACTGGAGCTCAACAAGAAGATGGCTGGAAAGGTACATTAAGTGATTCTGTTTCTCTTTACCTTTAAAAAAGTAATTTTACTATTACGCTACCCTTTCAGTAGGAGTCAAGTTACCTGTTGGTGTTTTCCCACTGTTCATTTCCCTGACTCCCTCGTTTCATAGATTGGCCTGAACGTTACTCAGATCTGCTTGCCCAGAGAATGCACTGAAGATGAGGTGAGTCAAACCAGCTAATACCTACTACACAAATTCCCACCACAATCCAACAACACTCACTGTGATTGGACATCACATCATTGGCTGTTGCCTTCTTCCCACCCTTCCCTGCAAGTCAAATTCTGCCTGACATTCACTTTACTGTGTGTGTGTCTGTGTGTGTGTGTGTGTGTGTCAGGTGAATGCATCTGCATATCTTGTTCTTCCATTGCCTGTCTAATGAGTCAAGCCAAAGTCTCTCTCAATGATCAATAAGTATTGGACACAATGTCATGGATCTCCCCCGAGTACTAGATAGTTGTTGTAGGAAATTGTTGAATCTCTTTCAACACCATACGTTTATGAGGTTCCTTCCTTCTCAGCTGTGGACCTGGGAATGACCTTTTCCATAGTAGGGTGATGATCATGGTCCTGTGTGTATTAGGTGAATATGGATATCTTTGGAATGGGTCTAGTGGATGTCTGGATTTCCGTGAGCGTGTCTGAGGTGTCTGCTGCTCTACTTTCACTATGTCCTCGGTGCATGTGTTTTCTCTTTCTTCTCCTCTCTCCCTCCATGTTTCTTTACTTCCACTAACCCACTCTCTTTCCAGGGGCAGCTGAGGTCACTATCAGTTGCCTGAGTGGTTGACCTCTCACCTTCAGAGTGCACACTTGTAGACATCAAGGGCCACATTCTTGCTAGTTTACCTTTATGATTTAACTGAAGTAATTTCTCCCTCCAAATTCCACCCCATCCTTATCCCTCTCCCTGACACCCTCTTTCTTTATTTCTGTAGATTATAGAGGAGGTGTTGAAGCTGAATGAGGATCCCAGGGTGCATGGTGTGTACCTCCACCTCCCCCCTGCCTCCCTCACCAGCCGGGTCCTCAACACACTCAGACCAGAGAAGGACGTGGACGGGTAACTCATTCATTACAAACACAGCTCAGCCTACTTTCTATAACAACATGTTTGTACAATGTTTTAATTCGTGTAATTACAATATTACCACACAGGTATCAGAGCTTTACCATGAATTAATCTGGTGACGCCTGTCCCTTTCTGTCCTGGCTTTGTGTGCCTCTTGCCCTGTGGAGTTTCAATGCATTTTCTGCCTTGCTGCCTTGAATTTGGTCCAAATCAGAATGTGCTGCAGGACATTAACAGCCCGTCAGAGAGACAGTACTGTGGGTTATTGTAGGGCAACTAAAACATTACCCAATGACAGAGAAACATTCCCTATTATAGGATGACGAGTTGCCTTACAACGACAGACATCATTTTTAAGGTTAAACCACTGTTGGGCCATAGAGCATTGTTAGGGTCATAGCCTTGGCTGGATTATACAGTTACTACTACCACCATCACCCATGCTGTGCCATGGATTGTAATTGTACATAAATCACATTTGATCTATACTGTAGCCCAACCCAGTTATTGCTCATTCATAATGCACAATATGAGGACTATCCTAAAACCACCTGGCCAGCCTACTGCCAACGCTACACTAGCAGTGTCTTATGTCTACTTCTTGTGCCCTACTTTATGCGTGTGTGTCCTGTCTATACTGTAGTGTGTCAGACCTGAATGTGGGGAGGCTGGTGAGAGGAGATATGAACCAGGGCTTCATACCCCCCCTGGCCAACGCTGTCATGGAGCTGCTGGCCAGACATGGTGAGCAGAGAAAGTGTCACACTGCTACTTAAACTAGACTGGAGTAATTCAGAGCATACCAGCAATGGAGATCTCTACGTGTAACTTAACTCAAGCAGCTAGAGTTCTTCATCACTGATAAGCCTAGCGAGTACGTACTATATGTAATGCATATGTCAAATTGTAGTGCATGGATTGGATTACTATCCAGTTGAAATAGCTTTGCTATTAGTTTAGGGAAGATGATCCACATATGGATACAGTCCAATGAAACGATGACACCATAAGAAAAACACTAGACTACTGAAGACTCACTTTTATGGAACCCCGGGAGGGACTATTCTAGGAATATGAGATAAATCTATATTGTACTGTTGAGTAAAAATATACTGTATTTATCTTATACCATATTTTCCTGTTTCCGTAGACACCCCTATGGAGGGGAGGATTGTGTTGGTGGTGGGGGGTGAAGGACCCCTTGGGGTGGCCCTGCAATGCCTGATGCAGAGAAGAGGTATGGTGGTCCTCCACAGCCGGAGGAGCTCTGAGGTTCTTCAGAAACAGGTATGCACACACAGATGCATGCGCGCACACACAGACATTCACCTTCACAAGGCACACTTACATGTTTCAATAGACACTTTGTGTTTTGACCACTCGGTGGCAGTGTAGCTCTAATTGAGGCAATACCCTGAAACATGTGAGGTGTGTTTGATTGCTGTCATGCCATGATTAGACTGAAAGAGCTTTGAAGACCTGCAGAGATTAAAGTCAAACCTATCTGCATCTATTACCCTGTACTTGAACTACTGAAGGATGTCATTTGAATTAGTTTGCTCACTTCCCTAAATTTTGTCTCACTCTGTCCCCTCTTTCTCTTTCTCCATCTTCTTTTCTCTCTTCTTTTCTCTTGCCTGGGTGATGCAGGCGAACGCTGTAGTCCTGTTGGCTGCGGGGCATATGGATGTCCCTCCCACATGGCTGAAACCTGGGACTGCAGTCATCCACTGTGGCTCCGCTCTTATGACAGGTAGGACTTACCTGTGTCAATCAGGGGGGGACATCGTCATCATAGGTACATTACAGAACTGCTTGGTCACAATATGCTTTTAATGAGTTAATTCACTGCTGGATAGATTCTGTAATATACAGTGCATTCGGAAAGTATTCAGACCCCTTTACTTTTGTTACATTTGTTACGTTTCAGCCAAATTCAAAAATAGATTTTAAGTATCTTATCAATCTGCATACAATACCTCATAATGACATAACAAAAACTGGTTTTTAGCCCCCCCCCCCCCCCCCAATGTATATAAAAAAACTGATATCACATTTATGTATTTATTCAGTATTTTGTTGAAGCACCTTTGGCAGCCTCGAGTCTTCTTGGTTATGACCCTACAAGCTTGGCACACCTGTATTTGAGGAGTTTCTCCCATTCTCCTCTGCAGATCCTCTCAAGCTCTGTCAGGTTGGATGGGGAGTGTCGCTGCACAGCTATTTTCTTTTTTAAATTCTTTTTTTCTTTTACCCCTTTTTCTCCTCAATTTCATGGTATCCAATTGTTTTAGTAGCTACTATCTTGTCTCATCGCTACAACTCCCATACGGGCTCGGGAGAGACGAAGGTTGAAAGTCATGCGTCCTCCGATACACAACCCAACCAAGCCGCACTGCTTCTTAACACAGCGCCATACAACCCAGAAGCCAGCTGCACCAATGTGTCGGAGGAAACACTGTGTACCTTGCAACCTTGGTTAGCGCGCACTGTGCCCCTTGCAACCTTGGTTAGCGCGCACTGTGCCCGGCCCGCCACAGGAGTCGCGCGATGAGACAAGGATATCCCTACCGGCCAAATCCTCCCTAACCCGGACGATGCTAGGCCAATTGTGCGTCGCCCCACGGACCTCCCAGTCGTGGCCGGTTACGACAGAGCCTGGGCCAGTGTCTCTGGTGGTGCAGCTGGCGCTGCAATACAGCGCCCTTAACCACTGCGCCTAACCGGGAGGACCCTGCACAGCTATTTTCAGGTCTCTTCAGAAATGTTATATCAGATTCAAGTTGGGGCTCTGGCTGGGCCACTCAAGGACATTCAGAGACTTGTCCTGAAGCCCCTCCTGCTTTGTCTTGGCTGTGTGCTTAGGGTCGTTGTCCTGTTGGAAGGTGAACCTTCGCCCCAGTCGGAGGTCCTGAGATCTCCGAAGAAGGTTTTCAATAAAGGATCTCTGTACTTTGCTCCGTTCGTCTTTTCCTCGATCCTGACTTCTCCCAGTCCCTGCCGCTAAAAAAGATCCCCACAGCATGATTCTGCCACCACCATGCTTCACCATAGGGATGGTGCCAGGTTTCCTCCAGACGTGATGCTTGGCATTCAGACAAAATAGTTAATTTGTGTTTTAATCAGACCAGAGAATCTTGTTTCTCATGGTCTGAGTCCTTTAAGGTGCCTTTTGGCTTACTCAAAGCGGGCTGTCGTGCCTTTTACTGAGGAGTGGCTTCCGTCTGGCCACTCTACCATGAAGGCCTCATTTTTATTTGTATAACAACTTCAGACATTTCTAAAAACCTATTTCGCTTTGTCATTATGGGGTCTTCTTGTGTGTAGATTGAGGAAAAATACATTTAATCAATTTTAGAATACGGCTGTAACGTACCAAAAAGGGAAGGGGTCTGAATACTTTCTGAATGTACTGTAGATAGAAATTCAGTATGCAACTGTTTTAACCTTATTATTGAGTTGTTATAACATTGTATGTCTCAGAAGATCATGGAATGGAGATGTCTGGAGTGGGACCCCTAACAGCAGCCCTCCGGATGCAGAACGTGGTGCAAAGCAGCAGTCGTTGGGCCCAGGGACAACAGTACAGACCCTGGACACTCCGCAGCCTCAAGCTGCAGCCACTGTCACCTGTACCCAGGTAAGAACCAGGATGTACCCGTGTCACTGGGCTACCTGGGGCAACCCAGGAACTAACCACATCCCTCTATACAAAACACAAAGCTCCCATTTGCACCTTTGAATGATGCTAAGAGAGGCAACATCTCTTCTTGCCTTGACAAACCTCAGCTCAAGTGTAGGAGATCTCACAAAAGGACTTCTCTCAGTATTCTAAGCGATGTTTCGATAATATTGTATTATAAGGTCTGGGGTAACTTGTCCACCCATTCCTCCACAGTGACATAGAGATCTCCCGTGCCCAGACCCCTAAGCCTGTGGACCAGCTGGCCCAAGAGATAGGCCTGCTGCAGGAAGAGACTGAGGCCTATGGCAGAACCAAAGCTAAGGTCCGCCTCTCTCTCCTGGATCGCCTCAGAGAACAGCCTGATGGGAAATATGTGTTGGTGGCTGGGTGAGTCTTACTGTCCGTCTGGGCAAGGAATTTCTTCTAGTTTGAACTTCACCCCTTTTTTTTATTTTTTTATTTAACCTTTATTTAACCAGGCAAGTCAGTTAAGAACACATTTTTTTTTCAATGACGGCCTAGGAACAGTGGGTTAACTGCCTGTTCAGGGGCAGAACGACAGATTTGTACCTTGTCAGTTCAGGGATTCGAACTTGCAACCTTTCGGTTACTAGTCCAACGCTCTAACCACTAGGCTACCCTGCCACCCCATCTCTATTCTCACTACACTGCTCACAGAAATGTGCTCACTGTTAGTTTTACTACAAATGCCTGGGATCTAGGTTGTTTGGGTTTCCTCTTGTCAAATTCTATGAGAGAGAGTGAGCTGCCAGTAGTTTTTTTTTCTTTTAGATGGCTAAACAGAGAGGAAGATATATATATTTTTCTTCTTCTTGGAGATGGATAGGGGTCAGGAGACTGTGGAGCCTTGCCTCATACCTGTCAGGGCCCCTGGCGGTCAGGGCCGGCCCCTCTTTGAAGGGTGTGTGAACGTTGCTGCTCTGACAGATCAGGCCCCACTGCCTCCTTTCATGTGTCTGGCTGAGGAATGCAACCCCTGGCAGACCGGCAGCAACACACACACACACACACACACACAGGTTCAAATGCGCTAAACACTCTTTTTTTCTCCAACCCAATGCCACAAGCATACACACACACACACACACACACACACACACACTGTCACATAAACACATAGTGTATTCAGAAATATTCACACCCCTTGACTTTTTCCACATTTTTGTTACAGATGGAATTTTGTGTCACTGGCCTACACACAATACCCCTTTTAATGTCAGTGGAGATACGTTTGGAGACATATTTACAAATGTATAAAAAATGAAAAGCTGAAATGTCTTGAGTAAATAAATGTTAAACTTGTTTGATATGGCAAGCCTAAATAAGTTTTGGTGTACAAGTGTGCTTAACAAGTCACGTAGTAAGTTGCATGGACTCACTCTGTGTGCAATAATGGTGTTTAACATGATTTTTGAATGACTTTTTATTTATAATTTTTTTTATTTTACCTTTATTTAACCAGGCAGGCCAGTTGAGAACAAGTTCTCATTTACAACTGCGACCTGGCCAAGATAAAGCAAAGCAGTGTGACACGAACAACAACACAGAGTTACACATCGGATAAACAAGCATACAGTCAATAACACAATAGGAAAAAAAGAAAGTCTAGATACACTGTGCAAATGGCGTGAGGAGGTAAGGCAATAAACAGGCCATAGTAACGGAGTAATTACAGTTTAGCAAATGAACACTGGAGTGATAGATGAGCAGATGATGATGTGCAAGTAGAAATACTGGTGTGCAGAAGAGCATAAAAGTACACAAAAACAATATGGGGATGAGGTAGGTAGATTGGGTGGGATATTTACCGATGGGCTATTTACAGCTGCAGCAATCAGTTAGCTGCTCGGATAGCTGATGTTTAAAGTTAGTGAGGGAAATATAAGTCTCTAGCTTCAGCGATTTTTGGCAATTTGTTCCAGTCATTGGCAGCAGAGAACTGTAAGGAAAGGTGGCCAAAGCAGGTGTTGGCTTTGGGGGTGAGCAGTGAGATATACCTGCTGGAGTGCGTGCTACGGGTGGGTGTTATCGTGACCAGTGAGCTGAGATAAGGCAGAGCTTTACCTACGTCATGACTACCTCATCTCTGTACCACACACATACAATTATCTATAAGGTGAGCAGTGAATTTCAAATGTGGATTCAACCAAATTCCAGGCAGGTTATCCAATGCCTCGCAAAGAAGGGCACCTATTGGTTGATGGGATTTTTTTTTCAAGCAGACATTCAATATCCCTTTGAGCATGGTGAAGTTATTAATTACACTTTGGATGGTGCATCAATAGACCCAGCCACTAGAAAGATACAGGCGTCCTTCCTAACTCAGTTGCTCAGGGATTTCACCATGAGGCCAATGGTGACTATTAAACAGTTACATAGTTTAATTGCTGTGATAGAACATTGTAGTTACTCCACAATACTAACCTAAATGAAAGAGTGAAAAGGAAGCCTGTACAGAATAAAAATATGCCAAAACGTGCATCCCGTTTGCAGTAAGGCACTAAAGTAAAACTGCAAAAAATGACCTTTATGACCTGAATACAAAGTGTTATTTTTTTGCGGGGCAAATACAACACATCACTGAGTACCACTCATGTTTTCAAGCAGGGTGGTGGCTGCATTATGTTATGGATATGCTTGTCATCGGCAAGAACTACGTACATATCTCTAAAAAAAATTATTAAAATAGACAAAATAGAGCTGAATACAGGCAAAATCCTAGAGGAAAACCTGGTTCAGTCTACACCAGACACTGGGAGAGAAATTCACCTTTCAGCAGGACAATAACCTTAAACACAAGGCCAAATATACATGAGTTGCTTACCAAGATGACATTTGAATTTTCCTGAGTGGCCTAGTTTGAGTTTTGACTTAAATCGGTTTAAATCTATTGCAAGACTTGTAAATGACTGTCTAGTAAATTATCAATTTTACAGAACTTGAAGAATTAAACAAATACATGTCCAAATACTGTACAATCCAGGTGTGCAAAACTCTCAGACTTAACCAGAAAGACTCACAGCTGTAATCGCTGCCAAAGGGGATTCTAACAGGGTGTGAATACTTATGTAAGATATTTCTGTATTTCGCTTTCAATGAATTTGCAAGCATTTCTGAAAACACGTTTTCACTTTGTCAAAATGGAGTTGTGTGTGTGTGTGTGTAGATGGGTGAGGAAAAAAGTCAATTGAATCCATTTTGAATTCAGGCTGTAACACAACAAATGTGGAATAAGTCAAGGGGTATGAATACTTTCTGAAGGCTCTGTACACACTGATTCACTATCCGGCTCTTACTTCCCTCGGTCTCACACACACACTATCGCTCTTCTTAAGGAGCCGTCTTTGTTCCCTGAGGGGCCGGATAGGGAGAGAGAAAGTGCCTCTACCTTTTTCTTCCCTCTTTTCCCACCTTTTACCACAAACTGGGCAACATTGGGTTAAAAGAAGGATTACATTTTAAGTCCATTTTTAATAGGTCTCACAGGGTTCTCACTTTTATATTTGATTTATTCATCTCTGTAATGTCCAGCGAGATACCAATTGGTCACATGAATTAGTCCAATTGGACTAATGAATCTGGTTGCCTTGGATACAGGCTAAATGTGGTTAGGGCTGTGAGGTGCTGCTGATTAGACTATAGCACGAGTGGACCAGTAACCTACACATTAGATGATGTGAGACCAATGCACTCCCCCTGCTTTGAGTCCCTCATTCTAGAACTATACTCTATTAGTGTGTGTACGTTTCTCTTAATGTTATCTCTTTTCTCTCCAACACCAGTATCACTCCGACCCCCCTGGGGGAGGGTAAGAGCACAGTGGTCATTGGCCTGGTCCAGGCGCTCTCTGCCCACCTCAAGCTCAACTCCTTCGCCTGCCTCAGACAGCCCTCTCAGGGGCCCACCTTTGGGGTCAAAGGTCAGAGAGGGCAGATCTCTACTCATATATCTATGTTAGAGATATCTATGCTAATAAATGAATCTGTTCACATATCCATCTGCTTCTTATGAGGAGAATGGTAAGGGAATGTTGTCTGTGTGACGCTAATTGTTAACATCTTTGTTCAGATTATAAGGGGATGGAGGTGGAGTAGTTTACTTAGTCCACAGCTCAGCAGTACTCCTGTCTCCCTTGTGCCTGTTGTCTCGCTCTCACTGTGTGTTTTGTCTGTGTGTTCCCCTAGGGGGCGCCGCGGGAGGGGGATATGCCCAGGTCATCCCTATGGAGGAGGTAAGAGACACACACAGGCAGCTCTCAGCTGGACCCACGGCTTCAAAGGGGCTACACAAACACACCAATGTTTAAACTATACACACACACACACACACACACACACACACACACACACACACACACACACACCCCCCCCCAAGGCGTGCATAACATTCTCTGTGACTAAAGTGTGCGTGAAGAGACAAGGTGGAGGGTGAGAGCTGGAGGGAGGGATATGGGGAGGGAGGCGTCAGACTTCAAAGTCAGAGAGACAGACACTTCAGAGAAGGCTCTTCAGCCTCCTAGCCTCCCTGCCTTCAACACAAACACCAGCACCGTTGAACTCCCCCCTCTTCGCTCTCTTTCTCTCTTCAATACTCCAGTGGCTGTTAAATGGATCTTTAAACTACATGATGGAGTCTGTTGGACTATAAGGGCACTGACTGTATTGTGATCTTTGTGTGTCGTAGTGTAGTCACAGAGGTGGGGGTCCAGTCAAGTATAGGGCAACATGAGTTCATAGTCACAGTATGAGACATGGCATATAGCCTGATTGAAATTGCATATAACCCTCCCTCTTGGTTTTCTATGGAACTCTACTCTGTTCAATGAAATTCATTGAGTTCATTAAATTTAGTTTTCACTTCTGTAGTTATTTCACTTTTGAATCTGATGACTTGCTCTCTTTTTGCTCACTCTTCTCTCTCTCTTTGTCTCTCTGTCCCATCTTCTTTATATCTTTGTCTCTCTGTCCCCCCACCATCGTTCTCTCTCTCTCTTTGTCCCACCTTCTCTCTCTCAGTTCAACCTCCATTTGACAGGTGATATCCATGCAATCACTGCAGCCAATAACCTGGTGGCTGCTGCCATTGATGCCCGGATGCTGCACGAGGCCACCCAAAAAGACAAGGTGACAGTGATGTCATAATTCAGAGTGATTCTGACATCACAATGGAGAGTTATGCCATCAGAATGCAGAGTTGTCCTAAAAATGATATTGACATCACAATGTAAATAGTTTGTGTATTCCCAGTAGTATTAGATAGCCGCAACGTTCGAACTCCATTTTCTTGTCTGCTTGTTTAAGACAATTATAAAACTACATTTAAGAAAAGCACATGTCTGAAGATTGCTTTTCAACATCGCCTGTTCCCGAGCGTTTTCACTACTTAAAAAAACATAATATTGTAGGGACTCATGCCCCTTTCTTGACGGTGCTAGCAGCCATGCGACCGGAACATTATGCTAGCCGTTATGCTAGCCATGACCAACAGCACAAACAAACGTACTATACAGATGCAAGTAGTGAGGCATTAAACGAACTATACTAAACGAGTTAAATGTCTTTCCTATGGTATACCGGTTTTCCACGCACAACTACCTGTAGCCTACCTGGACACCGGTTCCCCACAATCTCCCATGCCGAGTAGCCTGAAACCACAGGGCTCTTCTCGTAGGCTCTATTACTCTGTTGGAGCATTGCAACTCGTACGTCGAGACTTTTGCCCTGGTTACATGTACATTGAACAACACTCCAGCTTTTCGGCGTGTTTTGTTATTTCCATATAACTAAGTTGTCTCTTTTACACTGGGGTTTAATGGGAAAGCATGTTCGTTTCCCCCAATTTGTGGACGAGGGGAATTCCTTATTAGGTGAACATCGTATAGGAGGGATATGTCAGTGTATAAAGAAGTTCTTCCATGCAAATCCCTTCAAAGCATTGTTCGATGCCTAAATGTGACACTAGTGAGATCACAATGTTGTCACAGGACCCATTTAACTTCCATATTGTGTATGAATTATGAAATCACCACTTGATATATTCTCTTTTATGGTTCCATCTCTCCAGGCTCTGTACAGCAGACTGGTCCCCTCAGTGAATGGAGTCAGGCGCTTCTCTCCCATACAGATTTCCAGGCTACGTGTAAGTCCACCCAATTCACTGCCTAAGGTCCTATGTGTACTGGCTATTGTTCAGTTACCTCGCCCAGTTATGTCCCTAAGGCCTCCACTAGGTGGCCTCGGTGAGTTGATATACTGGTCGTCCAAAGTCCCTTCATAGTACCTCCCACTCTGCAGCACTATCCCCTCAACATCACCACTCATCTGTTTGGATTACAGTTAGAGTAACATAGGACTCTATGGTTTACCATAGATCTTTTATAGGAGTGTTGATAGCAGTCCGGCTTACTGTTAAACCATAACAAACCGATAGGAGATGGAGGCGTGAGGTCCTCCGAACCAGCACACAGCCTCAGAGACACAAACACACAACTTGAGGAATACTTGAGTGGTGAAGTTCAGGAGGATGTGAAATATTTATCTGTTTGAAGATATGTGGAAGAGGGAGGGAAACCGAGAGAGTGGAAGAGCTTTGAGGGAGAAGTACTGGAGGAGTCTCTTAAGAATTGTCTAATGAAGGAAATCTAGGACTAGACATAAATGAAAGATCAGCCTGTCTGCTGCCAGAAATTTCATAATTTGGTATTTTGTTAATGGTAAACACTCTCAGGCACTGTTCAAGAGTCTCCCACTCTATTGAGTTGAGATCAGGTGACTGAGACACACAAAGACACACATACCCTTTAACCACCATGCTCCTTTGAGACCCCTCTGGGCAAAGTCACTGAGATCTCTTCTAGCCATGGTAGCCAGAATAATGGACTACTGGGAATGTTTCTACATGACCCTAAGCATGATGGGATGTTAATTGCTTTATTAACTCAGGAACCACACCTGTGTTGAAGCACCTGCTTTCAATACACTTTGTATCCCTCATTTACTCAAGTGTTTCCTTTATTTTGGCAGTTACCTTTAGTTGGGAAAGGTGATATGATAGACATCACGGGGAAATTCTAGGATAAGAGATAGATGTCTGAGATCGGAAAATTAAGCCTTTTGGACCTCATTGAACGGTCTTTTTTTACCAGGTAAGTTGACAGATCATATTCTCAGCAACGGCTTGGGGAATAGTTACAGGGGAGAGGAGGGGTGAATGAGCCAATTGGAAGCTGGGGATGATTAGGTGGCAATGATGGTATGAGGGGCCAGATCAGAAATTATGACCAGGACACCGGGGTTGACACCCCTACTCTTATGATAAGTGCCATTGGATCTTTAGTGACAACAGAGAGTCAGGACACCTACACAGGGCAATGACCCCAATCACTAACCTGGGATATACTTTTTTTGGGACCAGAGGAAAGAGTGCCTCCTACTGGCCCTCAAACTCCACTTCCAGTAGCATCTGGCCTCCCATCCAGGGACTAACCCTTCTTAGCTTCAGAGGTCTGCCAGCAGTGGGATGCAGGTGCTATGCTGCTGGCTTTACCACTGCATGATTCATAAGCTGTTGTTGACATTATCATTTCTCTCTCTCTCCTGCTCTAGCGTTTGGGCATCAGTGAGATTGACCCCAGTGCTCTCACGCCCCAGGAGGTCAGCTCCTTTGTTCGTCTCGACCTCGACCCCGCCAAGGTCACCTGGCAGAGAGGTAGGACCCTGTCCAATCAGTTATTCCCCCCTCCCATATTACAGGTCCCCCACATGATTGGTTAATGTGTTGATTTGAGGGGTGGAGCAGGGTTTCCATTAGCCGGTAATTGTAATTGTAGCCGGCCAATTGTGCTGCTGGGAGAGAGAAAGCAAGAAAGGAGCCTTGGCCTAAAATGAAAGTTGGAGAGTATGCCTATAGTGAAAAGCTTACAAGGCAGGACTCCAGACTGTGACCATTTAGTCACCAACCCTTTACTTTAAAAAAATATATATATTTGAACCTTTATTTAACTAGGCAAGTCAGTTAAGAACAAATTCTTATTTTCAATGACGGCCTAGGAACAGTGGGTTACCTGCCTTGTTCAGGGACAGAACGACAGATTGTTACCTTGTCAGCTTGTGGATTCGATCTTGCAACCTTTCAGTTACTAGTCCAACGCTCTAACCACTAGGCTACATGCCGCACTTGGCTGGGCAAGTAAAATAAAAAAAAGATTGGTTGCGTCGTTGCTGGCTGCACATTCATCAACCTCACTAAAACAAAGTTTGGAGGGTGAAACCATGATTTGGACAAAAGGTAAGTACATTATCCTCATGTTTCCTGTAATGAAGGTGTCTGCCTGCCTGTACCTTTTTTAGCTGGGACCTGCTGCTGTGTCAAGCGAGACACTCTCCTTTCCTGGGAGAAAAAAAATCTGTTTTCTGATTGTATAACTATCCTGTTGCGTCATGAAAAAAATAAACAAAATAGTTTGACCAAATCATGGGCTGGTGCCACGGACTGAAATACAGTTCCACCAGGGGAAAATGTTCGTCTGGAGCCCCTGCTACCAGCGGAATGTCCTAAATATGGAAAAGTGGTTGTGGACAAAGATGACAAGAATGTTGACGTGGCTAAATGGGGGCTACTGTACAACTCGCTATTCAGTTAGGATACAATTCTGGAGTATTTATAATAATTTGTTTTGTCATTATTATTGTATTTCATTGTTGTTATTGTAGGCCAATGTATTAATCCAAACCAGTTCTTTAACCCCTGTGTAGTCTTAACATTCTGAATACTCCCCTTGTCCTAAGGGTCAAAAATGACCCGCCTTCACTAAACCCCTAAAATTAAACAGCTTATTAATTGAATTTTAAACCTCAAATCTATTTTGCATGAGGAAACAACCTGTCATTAATCACAAACTTTGTGAATATCTGGGTTTTCCCTCTTCACAATGCAGAAAGACTGCGTTTAATGAATGGACTAGAGGTCGACCGATTAATCGGAAGTGCCGATTTCAAGTTTTCATAACAATCGGAAATCGGTATTTTTGGACACCGATTTGGCCGATTTTAAAAATAAATATATATATTTTTTTTAACACCTTTTTATTTAACTAGTCAAGTCAATTAAGAACACATTCTTATTTTCAATGACGGCCTAGGAACGGTGGGTTAACTGCCTCGTTCAGGGGCAGAACGACAGATTTTTACCTTCAATCTTGCAACCTTACAGTTAACTTGTTATGGCTGCAATCCCGATATCAGGATAAGTGTTATCAACAACCGCTGAATAGCATAGTGCTACATACAATAAATTATTTATATTCATGAAATCACAAGTGCAATATAGGAAAACACAGCTTTGCCTTTTGTTAATCCACCTGTCGTGTCAGATTTTGAAATTATAATTTACAGCGAAAGCAATCCAAGCGTTTGTGTAAGTTTATCGATCGCCCGATAAAACATTAAGTACAAAATCAGAAAAGCAATGAAATTAATAGTTTACCTTTGATCTTCGGATGTTTTCACTCACGAGACTCCGTTACACAACAAATGTTCCTTTTGTTCCATAAAGATTATTTTTAGATCCAAAATACCTCAGTTTGTTTGTGGCATTATGTTCAGAAATCCACAGGAAAGAGCAGTCACAACAACGCAGAAAAATTTCAAATGATTTCCATAATGTCCACAGAAACATGTCAAATGTTTTTTATAATCATTCCTCAGGTCAAGATGTTCAAATGTTCATAAATTACCAGCATGGTCCAATAATAATAAGGCTGAACAGTTGAAACAGGAGTAGCAGCACGGCCAGGTGGACTCGGGACAGCATGGAGTCATCATGTCAGGTAGTCCTGAGGCATGGTCCTAGGGCTCAGGTCCTCCGAGAGAGAAAGAGAGAATTAGAGAGAGCACACTTAAATTCACACAGGACACCGAATAGGACAGGAGAAGTACTCCAGATATAACAAACTGACCCTAGCCCCCGACACACAAACTACTGCAGCATAAATACTGGAGGCTGAGACAGGAGGGGTCAGGAGACACTGTGGCCCCATCCGAGGACACCCCCGGACAGGGCCAAACAGGAAGGATATAACCCCACCCACTTTGCCAAAGCACAGCCCCCACACCACTAGAGGGATATCTATGTTTTCTATCCAATACCAATACTAATAATAATAATATGCATATATTAGCAACTGAGCCTGAGGAGCTGGCCGTTTACAATGGGCACCTTTTCATCCAAGCTACTCAATACTGCCCACCAGCCATAAAAAGTTTTAACTAGTCCAACGCTCTAACCACCTGATTACATTGCACTCCACGAGGAGACTGCCTGTTACGCGAATGCAGTAAGCCAGGGTAAGTTGCTAGCTAGCATTAAACTTACCTTATAAAAACAATCAATCAATCATAACCACTAGTTAACTACACACGGTTGATGATATTACTAGTTTATCTAGCATGTCCTGCGTTGCATATAATCGATGTGGTGCGTATCGTTGCTCCAATGTGTACCTAACCATAAACATCAATTGCTTCCAAAAAATCAATTGACAGAAGTGTATATATTTTTAAACCTGCATATTTGGCTCAAAGAAATCCAGGTTAGCAGGCAATATTAACCAGGTGAAATTGTGTCACTTCTCTTGCGTTCATTGCACTCAGAGTCAGGGTATATGCAACATTTTTGGCCGCCTAATTTGCCAGAACTTTACGTAATTATGACATAACATTGAAGGTTGTGCAATGTAACAGGAATATTTAGACTTATGGATGCCACCCGTTAGATAAAATACGGAACGGTTCCGTGTTTCACTGAAAGAATAAACATTTTGTTTTCGAGATGATAGTTTCCGGATTCGACCATATTAATGACCTAAGGCTCGTATTTCTGTGTGTTATTATGTTATAATTAAGTCTATGATTTGATAGAGCAGTCTGACTGAGCGATGGTAGGCAGCAGCAGGCTCGTAAGCATTCATTCAAACAGCACTTTTGTGCGTTTGCCAGTGGCTGTTTATGACTTCAAGCCTATCAACTCCCGAGATTAGGCTGGTGTAACTGATGTGAAATGGCTAGCTAGTTAGCAGGGTGCGCGCTAATAGTGTTTCAAATGTCACTCGCTCTGAGACTTGGAGTGGTTGTTCCCCTTGCTCTGCATGGGTAATGCTGCTTCGAGGGTGGCTGTTGTCGATGTGTTCCTGGTTCGAGCCCAGGTAGGGGCGAGGAGGGGGACGGAAGCTATACTGTTACACTGGCAATACTATAGTGCCTATAAGAACATCCAATAGTCAAAGGTATGTGAAATACAAATGGTATAGAGAGAAATAGTCCTATAATTCTTATAATAACTACAACCTTAAACTTCTTACCTGGGAATATTGAAGACTCATGTTAAAAGGAACCACCAGCTTTCATATGTTCTCATGTTCTGAGCAAGGAACTTAAACGTTAGCTTTCTAACATGGCACATATTGCACTTTTACTTTCTTCTCCAACACTTTTGTTTTTGCATTATTTAAACCAAATTGAACATGTTTTATTTATTTGAGGCTAAATTGATTTTATTGATGTATTATAATAAGTATTCATTCAGTATTGTTGTAATTGTCATTATTACAAATACATTTTTCCAAAATATATTTAAAAAAAATAGCCGATTAATCGGTATCGGCTTTTTTTGGTGGGTCATCCAATAATCGGTATCGGCGTTGAAAAATCATAATCGGCCGACCTCTAGAGTGGACACCAATCGTTTTTATCACAACACCTGTCATAATTGTTTTCTTTACTTCATTAGAGATTTATTATTATTATTATTATTATTATTATTGCTAAAGGTACTGCAATAGATAGCACTTGTATAGCCTAATAAAGTAGCAGAAACCTACAGAAAGTAGTTTTGAATGCATTTTATTGAAGGGAAACAAGTCTTGAACTTTTTTGGCAACAGTGATATATTCTTATAAACTGTACAAAGAGGAATTCAACCACAAAATACTAGTCTAATCCCATTTTTTTAAACCATTGCCCCCACCCACAAGGTGTATAAACAATCAGAATAAGATAGACACAAAACAAAAACGTGAAGAACATAAATCAATAATATTACAGCAATACATAATAAAATGAACAGTGAAAATCACTTATATTACAGATTTACCTCTGAATGGAACCAGTTGCTCATCCACTGTTACTTCAGGCCCAGGGTTGTAGAGGTATGGTAGACGCTCCACCCACTTCTCCCAGACCTCTCTTATGGCCGCCAGTTTGTCTCTCACACATCTTGAAGGTCTCGGTTATCAAATCGTAGCATTCTTGAGAAAGTGTGAAAGACTTTCAGTGGCATTGTGGCACGGAAAATCGCCCTTCTACTCTCTGCATCCCAGATACTAGATGTAGCCTCACCTCGGGACGTATACACACCCGCTAAGATTAGCAGCCTTATGTAGGCACGCAGGTCAATCTCATCCATCCTTTTCCAGTTGTCTCCATATTTACAGAAACACTCCAAATTTGTCATCTCCAGGATGATTTTTTTATATCGATGGCTGGTGTGATGAACATGTAGAATGTTGAGGCGATGGTCCTGGGCAACTGCATGTCTTGTGGGCCCTGGGGTCATCCTTATGACATTTTGTGCTACCATCCTGCCCTGGTTGTCATATGGTGACAAGAACCATGTTATTTTGCTGTTCTTTGACAAAAATGTTCCTCCTGGACATCTGAAAAAATCAGATCTCTGACCTGTTGGTCACTGAAACGTGCACTCGTGTCTTCAGCAAAGAGAGAACTGGGGGGGACTGTCATCTGCAGCACCTTTATAGCCTCTGACTGCATTCCCCATTAGTAAACAATGCTTTCAAGAAATGTTTATTTTGTCTGAAATAGTTTTTATTTTGTTGTGTGTTGTCGTGGAGGGGAGGGGAGATGCTGCACATGCACAAGAAAGTCTGAGTTCAATTAGTTGCACACAATCTACATTTCGTGTGTGTGTGTAACTGATTTTATAACTACTGATCTTTTGTAATCTGGTGGTGTACAGATTTAATGGAAATATGAACAATGTTTCACTTTTTCTAATGTTGTGGTCGCTCTAGGAAAAGTTATCAAATTTCAAGTTGAAAAAATATAATTTAGAGGGTTTTCTCTGCTGTTAAACATAATGGCGGGTCATTTTTGACCCTTAAGACAACACAAGGGTTAAATATGTTAGACTTATTTTGTTTAATTCTGTTGACATTTTCGTTGGCTGGATAGAGTTTGATCTGTCTTTTTAATTGTGTGCTCCTTATTTAGTTTAAGAGGTTATCAGTAGGCCTGTTGTAAAATAAATATCATTAGCCTATTGCTGTCATTTGTTGGGTATGGTAGGCACTAGCCTTTCTTGGTAATTGCTGTGTTATAGCCTGTTCAAAACTTACGTTTGTTTCATTCTTTTTATCCATTTACTTTGGCCAAATTAAGTTTAAACTGTGATGTTGTGTTTGCCGAAATATAATACGCTTCTCGTATTTTCCCTATAAACAATGGCTTGGCTTGACTTTTGATATTACCCTAATAAAGTTTAGAAACGTTTGAAAGTGTGGGTATTGGCCTATTATACTGCAGGCCTACGATATGAACGCAGTTCGCACCGGCACTCAACCTGACTCTGACAGTTGAACTTGAGGTGGGGAAGGATGTTTTAGGCCTACCAGAGTTACTCCTGTAATCTAATCTTTGAAAGAAAGGCTTCTTTTTTTGTGCATTAAAATAACATCAAATTGATCAGAAATACAGTGAGTGTAGACATTGTTAATGTTGTAACTGACTATTGTAGCTGGAAACAGCTGATAAAAAAAAAAAATGGAATATCTACATAGGCGTACAGGGGCCCATTATCAGCAACCATCACTCCTGTGTTCCAATGGCACGTTGTGTTAGCTAATCCAAGTTTATACTTTTTAAAGCCTAATTGATCATTAGAAAATCCTTTTGTAATTATGTTAGCACAGCTGAAACTGTTGTTCTGTTAAAGAAGCAATAAAACTGGCCTTCTTTAGACTAGTTGAGGATCTGGAGCATCACCATTTGTGGGTTCAATTACAGGTGCAAAATGGCTAAAAACAAAGGACTTTCTTCTGAAACTCGTCAGTTTATTCTTGTTCTGAGAAATGGAGGCTATTCCATGCGAGAAATTGCCAAGAAACTGAAGATCTCGTACAACACTGTCTGCTACATTCACAGAACAGCGCAAACTGTCTCTAACCAGAATAGAAAGAGGAGTGGAGGCCCCGGTGCACAACTGAGCAAGAGGACAAGTACATTAGTGTCTAGTTTGAGAAACAGACGCCTCACAAGTCCTCAACTGGCATCTTCATTAAGTAGTACCCACAAAACACCAGTCCCAACATCAATTATAGAGGTGACTCGGGGATGCTGGCCTTCTAGGCAGAGTTCCTCTGTTCAGTGTCTGTGTTCTTTTGCCCATCTTAATCTTTTCATTTTTATTGGCTAGTCTGAGATATGGCTTCTTTTTTTTGCTAACAATAGGCTATATAGTTTGGCTGCAGGTAGCTTAGTGGTTAGAGTGTTGGACTAGTAACCGAAAAGGTTGCAAGATCGAATCCCTGAGATGACAAGGTAAAAATCTGTCGTTCTGCCCCCGAACAAGGCAGTTAACCCACTGTTCCTAGACCGTCATTGAAAATAAGAATTTGTTCTTAACTGACTTGCCTAGTTAAATAAAGGTTCAAAAATATATATGTACAGATCAAAACACAAGGAATAGTGTTTTTGTAATTAGTTATAGGCTGTTTTTAAGGACATGTTAATTTGGCCAATATCCCTTGTTTTGATGGTGCTAGCTG
The DNA here is from genome assembly GCF_002021735.2 of Oncorhynchus kisutch. Taxonomy (NCBI): domain Eukaryota; kingdom Metazoa; phylum Chordata; class Actinopteri; order Salmoniformes; family Salmonidae; genus Oncorhynchus; species Oncorhynchus kisutch. The sequence goes on along the minus strand of NC_034194.2, from coordinate 24,900,562 downwards.
TTTGGGGCGATGAGTTACGCACCTAATGCATATGGATGACCAGTAAATGTGTCAAATGTCTGACAAATTTAAATCATCCCAGTCACTTGTCTGGCGCCAGATCTTCCAAACGAACCCCTGGGGTGGAGGGTCTTGGGATTCATAGGTAGTGAGTGATTTCTAGGTCTACTCTCAATGGGTATTCACCCCTAACTCATGCCTCCAAGTCCCCAAATGGGTGCAGTAGTCAGATACCCAGATAGCTGTGGGTGTGGTGAGTGGGGGGCACAGTTTTTCACCCCTCTGGGAATAATGTTGTTTTTAGGTTGTCAGGAGCCTGAACAGCGTTATGCCTGATGGGGTATTTACTCCGCAGGCTCAAAAGGGCACATTGAAGAGTGTGCTTCCAGAAGATTAAAAACAGTATTACTACATATGCGTGTGTCTGCACACATCTGTATTTCTGCCAGCCTATGGCTTGTGCACGTCTGTTTTTATTTAATTAAAGCACAGGATGATGTTGGACTCCTGTGATTTCCTGTGGTCTTGGTGGATAAACCACAGAATAACCCATCCTAAACCTTCATTATTAGGCGTTTAGACAAACTGTTGAGTGAGACCTAAAGAACTCACCTTAACCTTCTCTATTGGCACTTAGTCTCTTCCACATTCTAATGTTCCATTATTTCATTAAAATGTAATCAGTCATGCATGTTTCCAAGGTCATAATGCTCTTAAATGGTGCCTCTAGAGACAAAACCTCTCACATCGTCACTCAATGCCTAGGCTTACCTCCACTGTACTCGCATCCTACCATACCATTGTACATTGTGCCTTGAATCTATTCTTCCGCGCCCAGAAACCTGCTCCTTTTACTCTGTTCTGAACGCACTAGACGACCAGTTCTTTTAGCCTTTAGCCGTACTCTTATCCTACCTCCTTTGTTCCTCTGGTGATGGAGGTTAATCCCTGCAGCCCCCAGCATCACTCCCATTCCCCAGGCCCTCTCATTTATTGACTTCTGTAACCGCAAAAGCCTCATTTGAAGCCTCCGCCAACCCCGATGTCCTAGCCGTGTCTGAATCCTGGCTTAGGAAGGCCACAAAATCCTGAAATTTCCATCCCTAACTATAACATTTTCCGACAAGATCGAACTGCCAAAGGGAGCGGAGTTAGCCTGCAGAATTCTGTCATACTATCCAGGTCTGTGCCCAAATAATTCGAGCTTCTACTTTTAAAAATCCACCTTTCCAGAAACAAGTCTCTCACCGTTGCCACTTGTTATAGGCCCCCTCGGCCCCCAGTTGTGCCCTGGACACCATATGTGAATTGATTGCCACCCCCATCTATCTTCAGAGTTCGTACTGTTAGGTGACCTAAACTGGGACGTGCTTAACACCCCGGCCGTCCTACAATCTAAGCTAGATGCCCTCAATCTCACACAAATCATCAAGGATTCTACCGGGTACAACCCTAAATCCGTAACCATGGGCACCCTCTTAGATATCATCCTGACCCACCTGCCCTCTAAATACACCTCTGCTGTCTTCCACCAGGATCTCAGCGATCACTGCCTCATTGCCTGCGTGCGTACTGTGTCCGCGGTCAAACGACCACCCCTCATTACTGTCAAACGCTCCCTAAAACACTTCCGCGAGCAGGCCTTTCTAATCGACCTGGCCCGGGTATCCTGGAAGGATATTGACCTCATCCGTGAGTAGAGGATGCCTGGTTGCTCTTCAAAAGTGTTTTCCTCTCCATCTTAAATAAGCATGGCCCATTCAAAAAATTTAGAACTAAGAACCGATATAGCCCTTGGTTCACCCCAGACTTGACAGCCCTTGACCAGCACAAGAACATTCTGTGGCGTTCTGTATTAGCATCGATTAGCCCCCGTGATATGCAACTTTTCAGGGAAGTCCGGAACCAATATATTCATTCAGTTAGGAAAGCTAAGGCTAGCTTTTTCAAACATATACATTTTCTTCCTGTAGCACTAATTCCAAACAGTTTTGGGACACTAAAGTCCATGGAGAATAAGAGCCCCTCCTCCTAGCTGCCCACTGCACTGAGGATAGGAAACACTGTCACCACCAATAAATCTATGATAATCAATAATTTCAATAAGTATTTTTCCACGGCTGGCCATGCTTTCCACCTGGCTACCCCTACCCTGGCCAACATCTCAGCACCCCCTACAGCAACTTGTCCAAACCCACCCGCTTCTCCTTCACCCAAATCCAGACAGCTGATGTTCCGAAAGAACTGCACAATCTGGATCCCTACAAATCATCTGGGCTAGACAATCTGTACCCTCTTTCTAAAATTATCTGCCAAAATTGTTGCATCCCCTATTACTAGGCTATTCAACCTGTCTTTCGTATTGTCTGAGGTCCCCAAAGATTTGAAAGCTGCCGTGGTCATCCCCCTCTTCAAAGGGGAGACACTCTAAACCCAAACTGTTATAGACCTATATCCATCCTGCCTTCCTAAAATCTTCGAAAGCCAATCTAATAAACAGATCACCGACCATTTCGAATCCCACCGTACCTTTTCCACTATGCAATCTGGTTTCCGAGATGGTCATGGGTGCACCTCAGCCACGCTCAAGGTCCTAAACAATATCATAACTGCCATCGATAAGAGACGGCTGCACAGTACTGTCTTAATCAACCTGGCCAAGGCTTTCGACTCTGTTAATCACCACACTCTTATCGGCAGAGTCAATAGCCTTGGCTTCTCAAATGACTGCCTCACCTGGTTCACCAACTACTTCTCAGATCGAGTTCAGTGTGTCAAATCGGAGGGCCTGTTGTCCGGACCTCTGGCAGTCTCTATGGGGGTGCCAAAGGGCTCAATTCTCGGGCTGGTTCTTTTCTCTGAATATATCAATGATGTCGCTCTTGCTGCGGGTGATTCTCTGATCCACTTCTACACAGACGACACCATTCTGTATACATCTGGCCTTCTTTGGACACTGTGCTAACAAACCTCCAAACGAGCTTCAACACCATACAACACTCCTTCCCTGGCCTCCAACTGCTTTTAAATGCTAGTAAAACTAAGTGCATGCTCTTCAACCGATTGCTGCCCCCACCCTCCCGCCAGGTTAGCGTCACTGCTCTGGATGGTTCTGACCTAGAATATGTAGAAAACTACCAATACCTAGGTGTCTGGTTAGACTAAACTCTCCTTCCAGACTCACATTAAGCATCTCCAATCCAAAATTTAATCTAGAATCTGCTTCCTATTTCGCAACAAAGCCTCCGCCAAACATACCCTCGTAAAACTGACTATCCTACCGATCCTTGACTTCGGCAATGTCATTTACAAAATAGCCCCAACACTCTTCTCAGACTACATCCAATTTGCTATCACTGTGACATCCGTTTTATCACCAAAGCTCCATATACTACCCACCACTGCGACGTGTATGCTCTTGTTGGCTGGCTCTCACTACATATCCAAACCCACTGGCTCCAGGTCATCTATAAGTCTTTGCTAGGTAAAGCCAAGCCTTAACTCAGCTCACTGGTCACCATAGCAACACCCACCTGTAGCACGCACTCCAGCAGGTATATTTCACTGGTCAACCCCAAAGCCAACACTTACTTTGGCCGCCTTTCCTTCCAGTTCTCTGCTGCCAATGACTGGAACGAATTGCAAAAATCTCTGAAGCTGGAGTTTTATATCTCCCGCTCTAACTTTAAGCATCAGTTGTCAGAGCAGCTTGCCTGTGTACAGGTACAGTAAATCTGTAATAGCACACCCGACTACCTCATCACCATATTTATTACTTACCCTCTTGCTCCTTCTCATCCCAGTATCTCTACTTGCACATCTATCACTCCAGTATTAATGCAAAATGTTTATTATTTTGCCTCTATAGCCTATTTATTGCCTTACCTCCCTTCTCTTCTACATTTGCACACACTGTGCATAGATTTTTCTATTTTTCCTTTGTGTTATTGACTGTACGTTTGTTTATGTGTAACTCTGTGTTGTTTTTGTCGCACTGCTTTGCTTTATCTTGGCCAGGTCGCAGTTGAAATTTGCAACTTGTTCTCAACTGGCCTACCTGGTTAAATAAAAATGTTTAGTGAATTGAATAGGCCTAACTTTATCAATTTATACTTTTTCAATTACATTTTTATTTAGCCTTTACATTTTTATTTAGCCTGCCTACCCCAGCCAAACCCTAACCCGGACGATGCTGTGCCAATTGTGCGCCGCCCTATGGGACTCCCAATCACGGCCGGTTGTGATACAGCCTGGAATCAAACCAGGGTCTGTAGTGACACCTGTAGCACGGAGATGCAGTGCCTTAGACCGCTGCGCCACTTGGGAGCATGTGTCTTAATTATGTCTGTGAGAACGTGTTTATTTCCAGTCTGAGAAATGTGTGTTTTTTCTTGGCTGGCGCTGGTCATCCAGAGGTCTCTTTAGGTCGTGTGTGTCAGTTACAGGCCCTTCATACACATGTTTTAATACTGTTTTACTGTCCAAATGGGTTTTACAGGCCAGGCCAGGGTTGTAAAGGACGTGACTCAATACTGTGTACCAGAGGGTCACGCAGGTTTTAAAAGCTCTCCCTGGTCCATGTTTATGAATGACCGTTAAACTGGCCTCTATCAGATGTTTTCCACATGTCACTGAAACATGACGTTTTGAAGGGGCTCACCAATTTAGATGTAATCTTTTTTATTTTTTTATTTATGCAATTAGGGTTGCAAAAATCCCAGGTTTTCCAGGAATCCCGGTTGGAAGATTCATGGATTTCGTGCTTATTCCATCCTGATTCCAGGAGTCTTTTTGGGAATGTTCCTGGATTTTTGCAATCTTAAGTGTGATGTAATGTATGAATTAGTATTCTATATTTATATTTTTGGGGTTGGTTTTTTCCGTCTTGTAGTGGTTGATACCAACGATCGTTTCCTGAGGAAGATAACTGTAGGACAGGCCAGCACTGAGAAAGGACATGTGCGAGAGGTATGTTATATCTATGTACAGTATATCTTTAAAATGTTATGTACATTATAACCACGTGATTATGTGTATGACCTGAGTGATAACTCACTGATTAATAATGTATTTATTTTTATATGGTGCTTTTCATTACAAGTAGAATCTCAGTCGCTTAAAGTAAATACATAAATAAAAAATGTAGGCATCTTAATGGCCATTGTCTTGGCTAATGTACCACCAACCACTCATTTACACACCTTCATTTACTGATTACTTCCAGTTTGGCTCAATGGTCGGTGCTCAAGCATTTACACTGTAATTGGGGGTAAATTACATTTTTGGTTACTCCACATATTATCAACAGGTGTGCATACAGTATGTGCACACACATCGTTGAGACGTGGAGTCAAAGACTGGCGTGTACACACTATATACACACACAGAGAGACAGACCCCCCCTCGCCTTCCACAATTAAGTGTGTTGGTGTGTCAGTAACTGTCAGTATTAATGAGGGCTAAATGAAATCCTGCTAATAAACACACTTCCCTCAATGGGAAGCAAGCACCTTAAGTGAAAGCAAATGTTGAAAGCAGAAAATACTGTCCTCTCCTGGATCGTTAGCAAGCATATGCTTATGTTTATGTCCCTCCACTGTTCCCTCCCTCTTTCATCCTCTCATCACTCATCCAGTGGTGCACTCTATTGCCCCCCAGGGCCTTAGCATCGGGAGGGGTATTAGAAAATGTCCAAATCCCTTTACTCTGGCGATGTGTTGTCGGTGTGGTTAACGATGCAGTTGTGTCGGTGTGCGCAGGCGCACACACACGCAATACCAAGGTTATTATAGTTGTGTGTTTTTATTAGTGTTAAGATTTCTATTTGAAAATCAGGTTAGTTTCAGATCTGATTTACTATTTCTTTTTTTTTGTTTCTTTTTTCAGTTTTAGTGTAAGGGACAGAAAGTAGCCTATGCATGGGAGGCTCGGAGCCATTTATGTGTTGTATAATTTGTGTTTTTGGGGATAACATCTTGCCACTGTGGGGCAGTAATGCATAAGGCAGTGGTATTCAACGTCGGGGTCGTGACCCATAGTGGGGAATTGCAGCAGAGTCAACAAATTTGTGTAGTTGGGGTGGGGTCGCCAGAAATTCTGGCTAAATAAATGGGATCCCCGCTGAAAGTTTGAATACGACAGGCTGAGGTAGACTTGGCGAGATGCCGACAGGCTGAGGTAGACTCAGCGAGATGCCGTAGATGCACGAAGTAAACAGTAGTAGAAATGTTGGTCCCATAGCCACCACTTTGTAGCAGCGTTAAGCGCATCTGTGCACGTTCACAGATACTCTGTGTGACTGTGAGAGCAAAAACGTGCATCTCACTCATCTCAATCTGCGGTGCTGCTCGTCGCAACGTCGTCTCACTGAGTCTTTAAATCATGAAGTCAATCTCAATGTGCCCCCCCCAGATTCAGAGGCTTGAAAAACCCATTTGAAAAAATGCTTGAAAACCACATTAGATTTTTTTACCAAAGAATAAATACCATAAAAAAAGGAAGAGGATTCATGATGGTATTTATTTTATTTAGATAATATTTTCAGTTTTTCAAACGGGTTAATCATTTTATTTCAGTTTGCAAAAAAAAAGTTTATATGTTTACTACAATAACCTTGACACACACACACACACACACACACAAAGATAAACAACAGCCCTTCCTTCCATTGTTTCCCCATCACTCTGACGTGATAAGGCTTTTGGAAAACTAGGCCACATCTATGAAACATTGCTCACTCTGCATGTGTGTTTACAAAAATGTATATTGCCTAATGCCCTGTAGAAAAGCAGTCTGGCTTGGAATCTTATCCACTGGGATGGAATCAGACTCATATGTTAGTAGTTAACATGTGTGTGTGTGTGTGTGTGTGTGTGTGTGTGTGTTATCCCTCCACTCCCTCCCTCAGCTCCCCCGCTGTTCTCTCTCAAGTGTTCTCTGTTGTGTGTGTGTACGTGTGTACTCTATCTGCGTCATTCCCCTCTCTGATTCAGTTTGACTTATTTCACCTCAAGATTTTTGTGTTGCTTGAGTCTTTCCATATAATTTCAGCAAGCCATGACACCCACCATCTCAGGTTGTGCTGACATTTTCTGTAGTTAGAAAGATTGCCATTCCTGAAACCATTATTTTGTTAAAATTTGAATTTTATCTCTGAGAAATTAAGCTAATTGATTGCACTCAAATTGGCCATTTGAATTTATAGGATTCAGATAATATTCAATAAATTTGGTACCCAACATCCAATTTGGTTAAAGCTTCTCTAGGATATGTGGGACGCTAGCGTCCCACCTCGACAACAGCCAGTGAAATTGCAGGGCGCCAAATTCAAAACAGAAATTTCATACTTAAAATTCCTCAATCATACAAGTATTTCAAATCAAATTTTGACGGATGTGAGTGCTACGGGGCGGTAGTCGTTTAGCTCAGTTAGACCAGCGTTGGACAGACCTCAGCGTGGGAGCTTCTTGTTTTAGTTTCTGTCTGTAGGCAGGGATCATCAAAATGGAGTCGTGGTCAGCTTTACCGAAAGGGCCTTATATGCATCGCGGAAGCCTTATATGCATCGCGGAAGTTAGAGTAACAATGATCCAGGGTCTTTCCACCCCTGGTTGTGCAATCGATATGCTGATAAAATTTAGGGAGTCTTGTTTTCAGATTAGCCTTGTTAAAATCCCCAGCTACAATGAATGCAGCCTCCGGATAAATCGTTTCCAGTTTGCAGAGAGTTAAATAAAGTTCGTTCAGAGCCACCGATGTGTCTGCTTGGGGGGGGATATATACGGCTGTGATTATAATCGAAGAGAATTCTCTTGGTAGATAATGCGGTCTACATTTGATTTGTGAGGAATTCTAAATCAGGTGAACAGAAGGATTTGAGTTCCTGTATGTTTCTTTCATCACACCATGTCACGTTAGTCATAAGGCATATGCCCCCGCCCCTCTTCTTACCAGAGAGATGTTTGTTTCTGTCCGCGCGATGCGTGGAGAAACCCGCTGGCTGCACCGCTTCGGATAGAGTCACTCCAGTTAGCCATGTTTCCGTGAAGCAGAGAACGTTACAGTCTCTGATGTCCCTCTGGAATGCTACCCATGCTCGGATTTCATCAACCTTGTTGTCAAGAGACTGGACATTGGCAAGAAGAATGCTAGGGAGTGGTGCACGGTGTGCCCGTCTCCGGAGTCTGACCAGAAGACCGCCTCGTTTCCCTCTTTTTCTGAGTCGTTTTTTGGGGTCGCTGCATGTAATCCACTCCGTTGCACTGGTTGTAAGGCAGAACACAGGATCCGCATCGCGAAAAACATATTCTTGGTCGTACTGATGGTGAGTTGACGCTGATCTTATATTCAGTAGTTCTTCTCGGCTGTATGTAATGAAACCAAAGATGACCTGGGGTACTAGTGTAAGAAATAACACGTAAAAAAACAAAAAACTGCATAGTTTCCTAGGAACGCGAAGCGAGGCGGCCATCTCTGTCGGCGCCGGAAGTATTTTACACCATTACACAACTTCTTGTAAATCCAGCCACAGTGTCCGATTTCAAATAGGCTTTACGGCGAAAGCACACCAAACGATTATGTTAGGTCAGCACCTAGTCACAGAAAACCATAAAGCCATTTTCCAGCCAAGGAGAGCCCTCAAAAAAAATCTGAAACAGCGATTAAATTCATCGCTAACCTTTGATCTTCATCAAATGGCACTCACAGGACTTCATGTTTCACAATTAATGTGTGTTTTGTTCGATAAAGTTAATCTTTATGTCAAAAAACGAAATTGGTGTGTTATGGTCAGAAATGCATTGTCTCAAACGAACATCCGGTGAAAGTGCAGAGAGCCACATCAAATGACAGAAATACTCATAACATTCATTGATAAAAGATACAAGTGTTATGCATGGAAATATAGATAAACTTCTCCGTAATGCAACCGCTGTGTCAGATTTCAAAACGCTTTATGGCAAAAGCACACCTTGCGATTATGTTTGGTCAGCGCCAAGTCACAGAAAAACATACAGCCATTTTCCAAAGGAGACGTATCACAAAATTTAGAAAAAGCATTATAAATATTCACTTACCTTTTTGATCTTCATCAGAATGCACTCCCAGGAATCCCAGTTCCTCAATAAGTGTTTGTTTTGTTCAATAAAGTCCATCATTTATGTCCAAATACCTCCTTTTTGTTTGCACGTTTAGTTTACAAATCCAAACACAGGAGGCGCGGGCAAGTCCAGGTGAAAGTTCAGACGAAAAGTCAAATTACAGTTCGTAGAAACATGTCAAACGAGGTATAGAATCAATCTTTAGGATGTTTTTATCAGAGATCTTCAATAATGTTTCAACTGGACAATTCCTTTGTCTTTAGTAATGCACTGGAACACAGGTCGCTCTCACGAGCACACGCAAGACTGAGCTCATGGCACTCTGCCAGACATCTGGTTGAAACAGCTCTCATTCTCTCCCCCTTCACAGTAGAAGCCTCAAGCAAGGTTCTAAAGACTGTTGGCATCTAGTGGAAGCCTTAGGAAGTGCAATATGACCCCATAGACGCTGTATATCCGATAGGCAATGACTTGAAAAACTACAAACTTCATATTTCCCACTTCCTAGTTGGGTTTTTTCTCTGGTTTTTGCCTGCCATATGAGTTCTGTTGTACTCACAGACATCATTCAAACAGTTTTAGAAACTTCAGTGTTTTCTATCCAGATCTACTAATTACCATAATTTCCAGACTATAAGCCGCTACTTTATTCCCACGCTTTGAACCTCGCGGTTTATACAATGACGCGGCTAATTTATGGATTTTTCCCGCTTTCACAAGATTCATGCCGCCAAAAAAACTGAGCACCGTCACATAATGTGACGTAAATCGAGCACGCTCAAACTTCCCATCATTCTGATTACCGTAGTAATTTTGTCACCCTCGTTATGGCAAAGACACAGAGAAATGCATATGATGCAGCTTTCAAGTTGAAGGCGATCGATCTGGCTGTTGGAAAAGGAAATAGAGCTGCTGCACGGGAGCTTGGCCTTAATGAGTCGATGATAAGACGTTGAAAACAGCAGCGTGAGGAACTGACTCAGTGCAAAAAGACAAAAGCTTTCAGAGGGAAGAAAAGCAGATGGCCCAAAGTATTTGCAGCCACTTGACATCAGTGTAAATCGTGCATTTAAGGTGGCGCTCCGTGTTCAGTGGGAGGCTTGGATGACAAGTGGGGAGAAATCCTTCACTAAAACGGGCCGCATGCGAAGAGCAACTTCTGGTCAAGTCTGCCAGTGGGTCCTGACAGCGTGGAGCATTGTCAAAAAATCCACTATCATCAACTGTTTTCGAAAGGCTGGACTGCTGCGTGTTGAAGGGGCAGCTTGAGCTCAGCGGGGGATTTGCCTCCGGATGAAAGTGACGAGAGCGACAATGAAAATGATCCAACATCGGATGAAGCAATTCTGAGGCTATTCAACTCCGACACCGAAGGAGATGACTTCAGTGGTTTCAGTGCACAGGAGGAGGAAGATAGTGACCAATGACTTTCTTGGTAGGCTACTGTTTAATTTTTGTTACAAGCCGTGTTTCGTTTAAAGGCTGTGTAAAGTTAATTTGTTTCAATGTACTGGTAGGCACATGCGGCTTATAGACATGTGCGGCTTATTTATGTACAAAATACATATTTTTTAAATAATTCAGTGGGTGCGGTTTATATTCAGGTGTGCTTAATAGTCCAGAAATTACGGTATATGCATATTCTAGCTTTTGGGCCTGAGTAGCAGGCATTTTACTCTGGGCACCTTATTATCCATGCTACTCAATACTGCCCCCCAGTCCCAAAGACGTTAATGGTCACTAGTGACAATAAATATAGAGCGGTTTCCTGATAATTTTATTGAAAAAAATAGAAGACTGCCATGCAATTAATTATCTTATTTATCTCATTTCTCTAAAGCTTTGGACGTGTAGGAAAAGTCTTCATATGAGAATTGTGTTGGGATAGCGCTCTCAGAAAGTGGCCAGTTGTTGGACTATTCAAGGAGAGTTGGGTTGAATAATCAGTAGTTTGCTAAGAAAGGAATTGCTTTCATGGAGGACTGGCTTGAGGATGTGTGAGGATGACCACACAATTTATTTTCGGAATGAGCCAAATCTATTGGTTTTCCATCAAGTTGCAAAGGAAATGTTGTTATCTATTTAATAAACACAAGAGACCAGCATAATGGATAAGATTGTGGCGATATAGCCAGAACAAAAAACCTGGTACTTTATGGTAAATAATGCAATTGACTTCAATTACAAATTTCTCTGAACAGGGGAAAACATTTCACAAGATTAACAGGGAATACATTACATAGTATGGAGAAGCAATACTCCAAGCCACAGCTTCATACTACTGGTCAAAAATAGATATCTGATGCTGTATACTGGTTGGGATGGGATTGGCATGGGGGATCCGTGGATGGCTTTTTATTTACTTACTCATACTCATTGGTAGGAAGAAGTTTGGTCCGAATTGGATGTTGGGTACTATATTTATTGAATATTATCAGAATCTTATAAATTAAAATGACTTATTTGGGTCCAATCAATTAGCTTAATTTCTCAGAAAAATAGTGGGTGTCAACCCTCTTTCTTGTGCTTTTTGAGGTGGAACGACCCTCGTCTCTCTCTTGTGCAGTCCCAGTTTGACATAGCACTGGCCATTGATGCTGTGTTTAGTGTGTGTGTGTGTACATATTTCTCTCCTGTGTAGACCCAGTTTGACATAGCAGTGGCCATTGAGATTTTGATATCGTTTGTAAATACACACAATGTTTCTCTCCCCCTGTGTAGACCCAGTTTGACATAGCGGTGGCCAGTGAGATCATGGCTATCCTGGCCCTGGCTGATGGACTGGGGGACATGAAGACCAGACTGGGACGTATGGTGGTGGGCAGCAGCCGCAGTGGACAGCCCGTCACAGCAGAGGACCTGGTAATATAATCATATAATAAATACCATTATCCAAAATCATGCATGCAATACATTTTACATACGGTTGGCCCTAGGAATCGAACCCACAATCCTGCTGTTGCAAGCGTGTGTGTGTGTGTGTGTGTGTGTGTGTGTGTGTGTGTGTGTGTGTGTGTGTGTGTATGTGTGATGAGAGCTAAACGGTTTCAGTTAGGGCTAAACAGTTGCAGTATTGTTCCACTTAAAGACATCAGTCAGAAATTACTTTAATGGCCATAGCGTACTTTAACATCAGCCTATAAAACATTACGAAGGCTGTCATATGTCAAGACCTCTTCACTAAGCTCGCTTTGTCTCCCTTGTCCTTCCTGATTATCTTGTCAAGTGGAGATTTGGCTCGATATGTGTTACTTAAACTCAGTCAACACATTAACATTATCACAGATGTCATGAGACAAATGTTTCATTTTGGTGTTATATTAAGGTTGGTAGCAACATGGAAAATCATTGTGGAAATCCGTTGCAGCTCCAATCGACTACAAAATCCACAATGCAATGATTTCTGTGGAGTGGCAAGCAACTAGCTAGGTAGATACTCTTATTTATATATATTTTTAAAAATATATATAGTGCATGTGGACAACCGTTCAAATTAGTGGATTCGGCTATTTCAGCTACACCCGTTGCTGACAGGTGTATAAAATCGAGCACCCAGCCATGCAATCTACATAGACAAACATTGGCAGTAGAATGGCCTTACTGAAGAGCTGAGTGACTTTCAACGTGGCACCAGCATAGGATGCCACCTTTCCAACAAGTCTGTTTGTCTACTTCTGTACTGCTAGAACTGCCCCGGTCAACTATAAGTGCTGTTATTGTGAAGTGGAAACGTCTAGTTGCAACAACGGCTCAGTCGTGAAGTGGTAAGCCACACAAGCTCACAGAATGGGACCGCCGAGTGCTGTAATAAAAATCATCTGTCCTTTGTTGCAACACTCACTACAGAGTTACAAACTGCCTCTGGTAGCAACGTCAGCACAAGAACTGGTCGTTGGGAGCTTCATGAAAGGGGTTTCCATGGCTGAGCAGCTGCACACAAGCCTAAGATCACCATGCGCAATGCCAAGTCTCGGCTGGTGTGGTGTAAAGCTCGTCGCCATTGTACTCTGGAGCAGGTGTCCACATACTTTTGGTAATCTAGTGTAGCTAGCAAACGTAGCTACACACTAATACAAAAGACAATATCAGCATGTAACATAGCTAGTTACCTGTAAAATCGGGCAAAAGAAACTGCACTATAAATTTAGGAGTCTACAATCTCACATTGTTCAACATGTAGATTGATGTCCCTCAGAGTGGAGTCTTAACATTCACAACAGCAGGTATACTTTTGAGGAGATGGGGAAACTTTGCCCATGCTACATCAATGGGCTGCGCGGTGCATTCTGGACGATTGTTGGACAAAGCGCGCTCTCTTTCAAGGAGTGAATGGGTCTATTGGGCGCTAGCTCAAAAACCCAACATTAGCTAGAATTTCATCAACAAGAAGTACAACATTACAAATCTTTTCTGAGATGTGAGATGATTAACTTGCTATCTGTGGTATTGTATAGCTTTGGAATCGTGACATTACATACTTTCGAGGAAAATAGGAACGTTTCTCTTTGAGAAGGGATTGCTTGATGATTAGTTTAGCAACCGCATGACACAGCTTGACAATGTGAACGCAATTGGTCTGCTGGATGGGGCATTATGTGTTCACTCATTCATTGGATTTCTATATTCTTTCTATAATATCTCTGGCAACAGTAACTCTAATGAACTTATCCTCTGCAGCAGAGGTAATTCTGGGTCTTCATTTCCTGTGGCGGTCCTCATGAGCCAGTTTCATCATAGCGCTTGATGGTTTTTGTGACTTGAAGAAACTTTCAAAGTTATTAGAATTTTTTTGAATTGACTGACCTTAGTGTCTTTAAAGTAATGATGGACTGTCGTTTCTCTCTGCTTATTTGAACATTTCTTGCCATAATATGGACTTGGTCTTTTACCAAATAGGGCCATCTTCTGTATACCAACCCTACCTTGTCACAACACAACTGATTGGCTCAAATGCATTAAGAAGGAAAGAAATTCCACAAATACACTTTTAACAAGGCACACATGTTATTTGAAGTGCGTCCAGGTGACTACCTCATGAAGCTGGTTGAGAGAATGCCAAGAGAGTGCAAAGCTGTTATTTCATAGTTTTGATGTCTTCGCTATTATTCTACAATGTAGAGAATAGTAAAAAATACGGAAAAACCCTGGAATGAGTAGGTGTGTCCAAACTTTAGACTGGTACTGTATATATTATTTAGTATATGTAAAGACTACATCAAATTAAGGTTAGTCTGATGGGTGACAATATTAGCCTATCACTTGTGAATTATGCATTATCTCTTGTTAATGATGCCCAGCTTGTGCAGTAAGGCAAATCATAGTGGCACACCTTATGTAGTCTGGCCTATATGTTTTGCTAATGTTTGAAATAACAGCTGAAGTTACACATAACTTCTTAAAATTAAGCACATTAATCTGCTTTCCAACAGGTGTAGACCCTAACTGGCATATATAGGCTGCTAGTGAGTTTCAAGTTTGGGGAAGATAATTTTAACCATAAAAATGCACATTTTATAAAAAATGCGATTATGCATGTAATTCTTTATCTTCACTTTTGAGAACAGTGCAAATGCAATCAAATCCAACACTTATCATCAAAACAGATTATCATATTTTTATAGCTCCTCTCACTGTGATTAATGTGAATAAAGTTTGTCAGCAGATTGCAACAGTGTAAACCATATGAACAGCGCTTTCTAAGGTGATGATGAATTAAAAACACCCATATGTATATTAGAGTATGTATAACAGTGGTTGATGCGTGCAGTGAAATAAGTGGTGTTGTATTTATTTCTCAGCTGGTCATATTATGCTCCGCTATAAAACTGAAGTAGCCTACCAGACCGGCGGGAAAGCCAGAGTCCTCCAATCCCTATTGGAGTGCATACAGATGTCTTTTTCCCCTCCCCCTGTTCCTAACCATTTAATCATGGACCATTCTAAATGTAAATTGATTTGACAGCTGTGCAGCCTGAGGAAAGGTTCTTTCTCAAATCAATAGCAGATAGTCACTCCATGCAGCCCATATATGTTTTGATTTCTAAGACATTCTAAGGTTTGTTTCATTCACAACTAAATTTGCCAAATAACTCTAAATCTGCCATATAGGACCTGCTTCAAGTGATCACTTTTACTCTTAATATCCACTTCATATGCACTCTTGCTCCATAATAAATGTTTTTCCCAGCTAAGTTAAATTATAATCTTCTTAATATAAAATCATATAAAATAATTGTACTTATAACCATATATTTTCACTTAAATGAACAAGCCTATGGCATGGAGCATAGCCAGACATACAGTAAGCCAACTCATATTCTGTTCTTCTAAGATACATTTTCTTCATATCATGTTTCTTTAGACTTGACTAAAATATATGGTGATGGTATATATTTAAATAGATTTGATTATGTGTGTGTGTGTGTGTGTGTGTGTGTGTGTGTGTGTGTGTGTGTGTGTGTATATGTATGTATTTTATTTTTAAATGTAGATGTTCCAAAGGTGCACATCAGCAGCTTGTAGAGTGGGGCAAAAAAGTATTTAGTCAGCCACCAATTGTGCAGGTTCTCCCACTTAAAAAGATGAGTGAGGCCTGTAATTTTCATCATAGGTACACTTCAACTATGACAGACAAAATGAGGGGGAAAAATCCAGAAAATCACATTGTAGGATTTTTAATGAATGTATTTGCAAATTATGGTGGAAAATAAGTATTTGGTCAATAACAAAAGTTAATCTCAATACTTTGTTATATACCCTTTGTTGGCAATGACAGAGGTCAAACGTTTTCTGTAAGTCTTCACAAGGTTTTCACACACTGTTGCTGGTATTTTGGCCCATTCCTCCATGCAGATCTCCTCTAGAGCAGTGATGTTTTGGGGCTGTTGCTGGGCAACACGGACTTTCAACTCCCTCCAAAGATTTTCTTTGGGGTTGAGATCTGGAGACTGGCTAGGCCGCTCCAGGACCTTGGAATGCTTCTTACGAAGCCACTCCTTCGTTGCCCGGGCGGTGTGTTCGGGATCATTGTCATGCTGAAAGACCCAGCCACGTTTCATCTTCAATGCCCTTGCTGATGGTAGGCTTTGTTACTTTGGTCCCAGCTCTCTGCAGGCCATTCACTAGGTCCCCCCGTGTGGTTCTGGGATTTTTGCTCACCGTTCTTGTGATCATTTTGACCCCACGGGGTGAGATCTTGCACGGAGCCCCAGATCGAGGGAGATTATCAGTGGTCTTGTATGTCTTCCATTTCCTAATAATTGCTCCCACAGTTGATTTCTTCAAACCAAGCTGCTTACCTATTGCAGGTTCAGTCTTCCCAGCCTGGTACAGGTCTACAATTTTGTTTCTGGTGTCCTTTGACAGCTCTTTGGTCTTGGCCATAGTGGAGTTTGGAGTGTGACTGTTTGAGGTTGTGGACAGGTGTCTTTTATACTGATAGCAAGTTCAAACAGGTGCCATTAATACAGGTAACGAGTGGAGGACAGAGGAGCCTCTTAAAGAAGAAGTTGCAGGTCTGTGAGAGCCATAAATCTTGCTTGTTTGTAGGTGACCAAATACTTGTTTTCTACCATAATTTGCAAATAAATTCATTAAAAATCCTACAATGTGATTTTCAGGATTTTTTTTCTTCTAATTTTGTCTGTTATAGTTGAAGTGTACCTATGATGAAAATTACAGGCCTCTCTCAACTTTTTAAGTGGGAGAACTTGCACAATTGGTGGCTGAATAAATACTTTTTTGCCCCACTGTATGTGTGGAAGCCTGGAAATGCTAAACGGTCAATTACCGTGAGACCAGCAGTCTTTTGTTATCACAGTGTTACGTCATACTGGCCGGATTTCTGCCTGCTTGAACGCCACTAACTCGGATACAAATGAAGACAGGAAATTACTCAGGGAATCGATAGAACATCACTCAGAGATGCACAAAAACAGTATAACATTCAAAATGGATGAACCTTTGCTCGTAGAGGTTAAGTTTATGGTGTTATTATAGGCAAAAAGTAGCTTCCCCACCAGGTTTTGTAGGGATTTAACCCCTAGTGACCCTCCACTATCATGTCCCTGCCATTATGGAGACTAGGCAGGGTGGTTGCTGGGCCTCTCAGGAGACAGAGGAGCTTGAGCACGCAACATGGATCTCGTTTGACCCAAAATGGCCTCCAGCTGCCCTTGAAACCCATAACTATTAGCTCCACTGTGGAGCCATGTTGGCCCAGGTGGCTCTGACCCCCCCCCCCCCCCCCCCCCCACCCAACTGGATGTGGTGGTGTTGTTGCGCCATATAGGCCTGGCTCACTGAGGAGGATCCCATATTCTGTTATGGATAATCAGGAATGCCGCAGTGACTGGAAAACACACAACCAGGCCAGACTGGATTTTGGAAATGATAAGTAGGGATGGGCCGTGTGTGTGTCATAGATATGTGTATGGAAATATGGGTTTTGGTTTTGAATTGCTTTAACAGCCGTTTTATTGTGTGGTTTGCATGCTTACTGGTTATTTTATTGGTAGGATACTGTAAAATCCCTTCAAGAATTTCAGCACTAACAACTTCTCTTTCTCTCTCTCTCTCTCTCTCAGGGTGTGAGTGGAGCACTTGCGGTGCTCATGAAGGATGCCATCAAGCCTACCCTTATGCAGACCCTAGAAGTGAGTCTCTAACCACACATATTCGTTGCTATCCAAGCATGAGATGAAGACCGTTATAGAGAGAGGACAACGATGTTGTCAAAGACAGGGTGATGACTGCACTGTTGTTCAGGAATATCCAGAAAATGCCACATAGGCTATCAGAGCAATTTTTTCTAAACTTTTGCCATTTTATTAACACCTATCCAATCCTCTTAGATTTATACATTCCAAGTTCCTAGAGACTGGGAAACGAGTGTAGCTGTGAGCTAAGAGCAGTTGTTTAGTATTGAACTGAAGAGCAATCAGTTGAGGTTGGATGTGATGGTCCAGACGTTTACCCTGCCTCTCCGTACATCTGCATCTCATTGTTCTCTGAGACATGACCGTGTACGTTCATACACACACACACACACACACACACACACGTGTGACCTCTGACTGGCCCATGCTAGTGGAAATGCCCATACCCGATTCTCTCTGAGGCGATGGAGGAATAGAGATGGAGGGAGACGTAGATTTGGGCTGATGGACTGAATGATTGAACTGATAAAGAGCTGGAATACATCTTGATCTGGCCCCCTCTGACTGCTGGGGCTGGCGTGTCTGTAGTGGACCTGCCCTCAGGGAGAGCCTCTGGAACCGTCTCCAGAGCAATGTCATTATGCCTTCCATTGTTGAACACTCTAATTGAATGATTCTAATTGATTACACTACAAGGAGAACTGTAGAATTAATTGTAATTTGTAAATAATAATTAATGTTTCAATGACCACACAATGGAAACTCAAATACTGGATAAAATCAGTCCAACTCACTCAAAGGGTTATTCTGAATTATAAAACTGGTTATTTGGATCCTGGATGCTGATTGGTTGATATGCGGGAGTTTTGGGACTCCTTCAAAGTACCATGAGGTGTTAATGTCGTAATTTCACTGTCCTGCAGCCCAGGCAGGAAATGCATTAACTCTCGGTGGAGAACATCATCAACACATTATTTTTCAGTGCTACTATTTGGTTTACAAAAGTTGGTGGTTGTATAAACCTACATATCTGCCTTATGACCTGTGCAATAATGTGTCATTTGACAAATGCGATCTCTTCAGCACCAATAGCCTAGCTAGCCCAAGAATGAATGTACGCAGTGCAGTGTATTGGATATTTATTAAATCATTATTTATTGAAGTTCTTGTCTCTCATCATCATCATCATCATCATCATCATCATCATTGAATCTCTGCTAGCTAGCTAGCTAGCTAAATTCATATTATTATTTTTTTTAGCATAGCTAAGTCAAATTAATAAAATGATTAATTGACGACTGGGACAAAACACGAGAAAATAACTAACAACCAGACCGCATGGGCAGCAACTTTACTTGTTAAAATATTATTTACTTTAGAAAATGTAATCAGTATTTTAGAAATATGTTGGCAATATCAGCAACAATGCCCTCGCACCCAGGAATTTTTGTGTGTCACACAAAAATTCCTGGATCCTCAGAAATGATTGCTTAAATGTTAGTTCAATGAAGATTTAACAGCCCCTTGTAATGTCATCAATTAGAATGTTCAATAATTGACAGCATATGTATGCAAACATTGAAGGGGTTAGAAACTAGGACATGTTAGTTGTTGGCTGGCTACTTTTTTGTTTTGGGAGCTGGTTTTATGTTTTTAGGGTGTGGGGTTGAGTAGGGATTAGGTTTTTGTTTTGGGGAGCAGGGGGGGAAAGTGGTGTTGCAGAGAGTGGTTTTATGTTTTGGGAGGAAACGTTGGAGTCCTGTTTTGTGGAACCTTTCCTGTCTGTGTTTCCTGTGTTTCTGAAGGGGGGATGCATATCGGGATGGACCAGGCCTAAAGGGTCCGTGGGAATTTTCAGTTTAGTTAGGCCCTCTGTGCCCTTGTGTGTGTGCGTGCGTGCATATGTATGTTTTCACAGATGGAGCAGGGTCTGTAAAGAGATAGGAGGAAAGGAATAGTTGCCTCACTGTCTGTAGTCGAGAGGGCCAGGATTACTGTACGTGTGTTCTAAAACGGCCAACTTACTGTAAGTGGGACTGACTGAAACACGCACACCCATACTGCCTCTAATCTACTGTATACATACAGTACAAACACCATGCACACAAACATGCCTGTTCAATGTCAACCAAAGGTGGTCTGCTCTGACCCAGTGCAGGTCCTGCTGTGCTGGGTTCCTACTCTCTGGGGCTTTGTAAATGATGCTTTCTGCCTCGCAAATAAAACACACACACACAGTCCTTTGGACAGCAATTAATCTAATTCACAATTCATTCAGATCTATCTGTAATCATGATAATTGTTTAGAAACATAAACTCAGCAAAAAAAGAAACGTCTTTCAAAGATAATTCGTAAAAATCTAAATAACTTCACAGGTCTTTATTGTAAAGGGTTTGACCACTGTTTCCCATGCTTGTTCAATGAACCATAAAAAATTAATGAACATGCACCTGTGGAACATCGTTAAGACACTTAACAGCTTACAGACAGTAGGCAATTAAGGTCACAGTTATAAAAAGTTAGGACACTGAAGAGGCCTTTCTACTGACTGTGAAAACACCAAAAGAAAGATGCCCAGGGTCCCTGCTCATCTGTGTGAACGTGCCTTAGGCATGCTGCAAGGAGGCATGAGGACTGCAGATGTGGCCAAGGCAATAAATTGCAACGTCCATACTGTGAGGTGCATAAGACCGTGCTAGAGGGAGACAGGAAGGACAGCTGATCATCCTCGCCGTGGCAGACCACGTGTAACAATACCTGCACAGGATCGGTACATCCGAACATCACACCTGCGGGACAGGTACAGGATGGCAATAACAACTGCCCGAGTTACACCAGGAATGCACATTCCCTCCATCAGTGCTCCGACTGTCTGCAATAGGCTGAGAGGCTGGACTGAGGGCTTGTAGGCCTTTTGTAGGGCAGGTCCTCACCAGACATCACCGGCAACAACGTCGCCTATGGACCCACCGTCGCTGGACCAGGCAGGCTTCCTCTTCACTGACGAGTCGCGGTTTTGTCTCACCAGGGTTGATTGTCGGATTCGCGTTTATCGTTGAAGGAATGAGCGTTACACCGAGGCCTGTACTCTGGAGTGGGATCGATTTGGAGGTGGAGGGTCCGTCATGGTCTGGGGCGGTGTGTCACAGCATCATCAGACTGAGCTTGTTGTCATTGCAGGCAATCTCAACGCTTTGCGTTACAGAGAAGACATCCTCCTCCCTCATGTGGTACCCTTCCTGCAGGCTCATCCTGACATGACTCTCCAGCATGACAATGTCACCAAACATACTGCTCGTTCTGTGTGTGATTTCCTGCAAGACAGGAAGGTCAGTATTCTGCCATTGCCAGCGAAGAGCCCGGATCTCAATCCCAAAGAGCACGTCTGGGACCTGTTGGAACGAGGGTGAGGGCTATGGCCGTTCCCAGCCAGAAATGTCCGGGAACTTGCAGGCGCCTTGGTGGAAGAGTGGGGTAACATCTCACAGCAAGAACTGGCAAATTTGGTGCACTGCCGTACTTAATGCAGCTGGTGGCCACACCAGATACTGGCTGTTACTTTTGATTTTGACCCCTCCTTTGTTCAGGGACACATTATTCCAATTCTGTCAGTCACATGTCTCTGGAACTTGTTCAGTTTATGTCTCAGTTGTTGAATATTGTTATGTTCATACACATATCTACACATGTTTGCTGAAAATAAACGCAGTTGACAGTGAGAGGACATTTCTTTTTTTGCTGAGTTTATTATTTTCTTATTTAGAATAAGTGACTCAAATGACACACTCATTTCTGTTGGGCACACAATCTGAAACACAAGCAAAACAAACAGCAAATGCATCTGTTATGGTTTTCTTCTGGTGAAAGAGAGTAGGACCAAAATGCAGCTTGGTTATCTTTATACATCTTTAATGAAAGATGAAAAATACGAACAATTTACAAAACAAGAAACGTGAAAAAACGAAACAGCCCTATCCGGTGCAACAAACACAAAGACAGGAAACAATCACCCAATAAATACTCAAAGAATATGGCTGCCTAAATATGGTTCCCAATCAGAGACAACGATAAACACCTGCCTCTGATTGAGAACCACTCTAGGCAACCATAGACTTACCTAGAATACTATACTAAACACAACCCCATCAATCTACAAAACCCCTAGACAAGACAAACACATAATCACCCATGTCCCACCCTGGCCTAACCACAATAATAAAGAAAACACAGAATACTAAGGCCAGGGCGTTACAGCATCCAACAAGTTTGTAGAGTCATAGAGTCATCCTCCTCTTGTTCCTCAGAGTACAAAACAGTGACAGTGGAGTAATATGTAATACTGTATGTAGGATTGGTACAGGCATCTGGGTTTGCAGTCTACATGAGTGGATCATGATTAAATGGACCAATCAGTCTTAGTTTTGACACCTGATTGACCCCAGTCTAACTTTTTGCCCTTTTGTGTGTGATGCTGATGGTGTATTGGAGAGAGAGGTGAAGAAAGGATGAAACGATCTCCTCCTTCCTGTTTTTATCTCCATGCCTTTCCCCTGGGTGTGTTTAATCCTCTCTTCCTCTTTTATTTTCCACCGACTGGAGAACTGACACAATTGCCTTTTTTATTGTATTTATTTCCCATTTCATTTGTGAGAGCTGGTGGTTATATTTCCTGAATGTTTTTCCTGGGGGGAATGACACAACATCCAATCAGAGTTCAGGGGTTGTCATCACACACAGAGATTCACCTTTTATGTGACGTATGCTAGCTTTCCTACAGGGTCAGAGAAAGAGCACACAATGGAAAGGGTGGTAACAGCAACAGGATACCTATTCAAATGGGCTTTTTTTAATCTGCTTCATCTGATTTATCTCTATAGTTGCTCTTTTTCTCAATACAATCACACACACACACACACACACTCACATTCATTCTCTCCCACTGTGCTCTTTTCTGTTTTCTCTCTGATTTTAAGTAGATGCTTTATAAAGCATGTGTAAGAGGCTCATTAAACATGTGATTTAGAGCTCTGTGGGACTGGAGGTATTTGTCTCTGCCCTGTCACATGACAAAACAATGGCTAAAGCGTTTTCACTCACCTTCCAGTTTCCCCCTATCCCAGCTTTCTCCCTCCAAGCTTTTCCCCTCTCCCAGTATTTTGACTGAGATGTTAGCAATTTTCTTCCTCAAAAGTTGTAGTTGACCTTGTATATTGTTATAGACATAGTCCAATGGCTGAATGGGGTTGTTCTGTGTATTAACACTGGCACTTTGCACTACTAGTGCCTCCCAGCTCTTGACCTGCAGCTGCTGTGTAGACAAATAATGTTTAGACACATATGCAGTCCTGAAACTCAATGATGTAGTTGTAGAATGCAAATTAATGTAGAGGTACCTCTTACATGTTTGTTTGTACCGGGTTTGCTTAGTAAGTCACTTTGGGTAATAAAAATGGTGTGCCCTTCCATTGTTCTAGGGTTCTCCAGTGTTTGTCCACGCGGGGCCATTTGCCAACATCGCCCATGGCAACTCCTCGGTGCTGGCAGACAAGCTTGCATTGAAGCTGGTCGGAGAGGACGGATTTGTAGGTAAGTGTCCTCAGTGCACACTCTTAGAATTAAAGGAGCCTCAAGGAACCTTTTGTGTCTCAAAATGATTGCCACTGTGGGGGAACCCTTTCAGTTAATTTGTAAAGGTTCAAACGGGTACCTTTTTGTGAGGGCAGGGGTTAAATGTTGAACCTTTTTTAATAATAGAAATGTGAGTGACATGATTTATTATTAAAGTAGGTAAAGCCCCGCCTTATCTCAGCTCACTGGTCACCATAGCAGCACCCACTCGTAGCACGTGCTCCAGCAGGTATATCTCACTGGTCACCCCCAAAGCCAATTCCTCCTTTGGTCGTCTTTCCTTCCAGTTCTCTGCTGCCCATGACTGGAACGAATTGCAAAAATCTCTGAAGCTGGAGACTCACATTTCCCTCACTAGCTTTAAGCACCAGCTGTCAGAGCATTTTACAGATCACTGCACCTGTACTTAGCCTATCTGTAAACAGCCCATCTATCTACCTACCTCATCCCTATACTGGTATTTATTTATTTTGCTCCTTTGCACCCCAGTATCTCTACCTGCACATTCATCTTCTGACGATCTACCATTCCAGTGTTTAATTGCTATATTGTAATTACTTCGCCATTTATTTCCTAAACTTACCTCATTTACACTCACTGTATATAGACTTTTTGTTTTCTTTTGTTCTACTGTATTATTGACTGTATGTTTTGTTTATTCCATGTGTAACTCTGTGTTGTTGTATGTGTCGAATTGCTACGCTTTATCTTGGCCAGGACGCAGTTGCAAATGAGAACTTGTTCTCAACAAGCCTACCTGGTTAAATAAAGGTTAAATAAAAATAAATTAAAAATGATTATAGTAAATGTATTATATTAGTGTTTCAATATTGTAACAAAACGGTGACGATTGTAACAATGGAATGCTACAGTTGAAGTCGGAAGTTTACATACACCTTAGCCAAATACATTTAAACTCTGTTTTTCACAATTCCTGACATTTAATCCTAGTAAAAATTCTCTGTTTTAGGTCAGTAAGATTCACCACTTTATTTTAAGAATGTGAAATGTTGGAATAATAGTAGAGAGAATGATTTTATTTCAGCTTTTGAGTTCTTTCATCACATTCCCAGTGCGTCAGAAGTTTACATACACTCAATTAGTATTTGGTAGCAATGCCTTTAAATTGTTTAACCTGGGTCAAACGTTTCGGGTAGGCTTTCACAAGCTTTCCACAATAAGTTGGGTGAATTTTGGCCCATTCCTCCTGACAGAGCTGAGGTGACGGAGTCAGGTTTGTAGGCCTCCTTGCTCGCACACGCTTTTTCAGTTCTGCCCACACATTTTCTGAGGTCAGGGCTTTGTGATGACCACTCCAATACCTTGACTTTGTTGTCCTTAAGCCATTTTGTCACAACTTTGGAAGTATGCTTGTCCATTTGGAAGACTCATTTGCGACCAAGCTTTAACTTCCTGACTGATGTCTTGAGATGTTGCTTCAATATATCCACGTAATTTTCCTTCCCTCATGATGCCATCTATTTTGTGAAGTGCACCAGTACCTCCTGCAGCAAAGCACCCCACAACATGATGCTGCCACCCCCGTGCTTCACAGTTGGGATGGTGTTCTCCAGCTTGCAAGCCTCCCCCTTTGTCCTCCAAACATAACGATGGTCATTATGGTCAAACAGTTGTATTTTTGTTTCATCAGACCAGAGGACATTTCTCCAAAAAGTACTAGTTGCAAACCGTAGTCTGGCTTTTTTTATGACGGTTTTGGAGCAGTGGCTTCCTTGCTGAGCGGCCTTTCAGGTTATGTTGATATAGGACTCGTTTTACTGTGGATATAGATACTTTTGTACCTGTTTCCTCCAGCATCTTCACAAGGTCCTTTGCTGTTGTTCTGGGATTGATTTTCACTTTTTGCACCACAGTACGTTCATCTCTAAGAGACAGAACGCGTCTCCTTCCTGAGTGGTATGACGGCTGTGTGGTCCCATGGTGTTTATTCTTGCGTACTGTTGTTTGTACAGATGAACATGGTACCTTCAGGGGTTTTGGAAATTGCTCCCAAGGATGAACCAGCCTTGTGGAGGTCTACAAAAAAAGAATTCTGAGGACTTGGCTGATTTCTTTTGATTTTCCCATGATGTCAAGCAAAGAGGCACTGAGTTTGAAGGTAGGCCTTGAAATACATCCACAGGTACACCACCAATTGACTCAAATTATGTCAATCAGAATCTTCTAAAGCCATGACATAATTTTCTGGAATTTTCCAAGCTGTTTAAAGGCACAGTCATCTCGGTGTATTTAAACTTCTGACCCACTGCGATTGTCATACAGTGAATGATAAGGGAAATAATCTGTCTGTAAGCAAATGTTGGAAAAATATATTGTGTCATGCACAAAGTAGATGCCCATAACCGACTTGCTAACACTGTAGTTTGTTTCACAAGACATTTGTGGAGTGGTTGAGAAACAAGTTTTATTGACACCAACCTAAGTGTATGTAAACTTACGACTTCAACTGTACTTGGCTCTTCAGTGTCACATGCACTTATGTCCGGCTTTAAAAAAGGCGGCAGAACTAGCAGTGTACAGGCGTAACCAATATTGGCTAGAACCTGACCGCTATGTTATTTTTGTGTCCAATATGATATTGATATTAGGGAGGCAAAAGTCACAGATTACCGATATATCTGGCGATGTTGTGTTTTTGGGGTGGAATGAAAAACTGACCTTTTTTGTGCTGTAAATTATTAACAGGTACTCTAAATGATTTCTTAACTAATTATAAAATGTGCATTATTTAAGAACATTTTATTTGTGATTTACAGGATATCTACCAAAAAGCAACTACAGTGAGAGAACAAAACATTATGAACACTTGCTCTTTCCATGACATAGACAGCCTTCACTTGGTCAATGATCCCTTATTGATGTCCCTTTTTTAATACACTTCAATCAGTGTAGATGAAGGGGAGGAGACAGAATAAAGAAGGATTTCAAGCCTTGCGACAATTGAGACATGGATTGTGTGTGTGCTCTTGCGCCATTCAGAGGGTGAATGGGCAGGACAAAAGATTGAAGTGCCTTTTGAACGGGGATTGGTAGTTGGAACCAGGCGCACCGGGTTGTGTCAAGAACTGCAAACGCTGCTGGCTTTTTCACGCTCAATAGTGTCCCATTAAGAATGGTCCACCACCCAAAGGACATCCAGCCAATTTGACACAACTGTGGGAAGCATTGGAGTCAACATGGGCCAGCATCCCTGTGGAATGCTTTCGACACCTTGTAAAGGCCATGTCCAACGAATTGGGGCTGTTCTGAGGACAAAAGGAAGTGCAGCGCAACATCAGGAAGGTGTTCCTAATGTTTTGTACACTCCGTGTATATCTTCTAAATAAGACAGTAAATACAAAACTTGTTTAGTTTACCTTCTTAGGTATGACTTAGAGTCTATCAATGGAAGTGGATAAGAAGTATGTAAATGTATTTGTCCTAAACCAACACAGGGGGTGGCTGGCTGAATGAATTAAACTTTGTAAATCGGAAACTGCACTGTTCACAAATAAGCATTTAAATGCAGTAACATGTCGTTTGTCATGCCACCACTGTGTCAGCGTTAGCATTTGTCCTGAGTAGATTTACACAGTGTTTACAATAGTCAAAGGTCATATAAACAAACACTTTATGGCAACCTATGACAAGCATGTTTTCTTATAGTAACCATACATACATATCTTCAGAAAGTATACACACCCCTTGACTTTTTCCCTACACACAATACCCCATAATGTCAGTTTTTACACATTAAATGAAAATCTGAAAAGTCTAGGGTCAATAAGTTTTCAACCCATTTACTATGGCAAGTGTAATTAAGTCTAGGAGTTTATTGGAGTCTTTAACAAGTCACAAGTTGCATGGGTAAAAATAAAAAAGCAGACATTGAATATCCCTTTGAGCAAGTTATTAATTACACTTTGGATGGTGTATCAATACAATCAGTCACTACAAACATACAGGCGTCCTTCCTAACTCAGTTTCCGGAGAAGAAGGAAACCGATCAGGGATTTTACCATGAGGCCAATGGTGACTTTAAAACAGTTACAGAGTGTAATGCCTCTGATAGGAGAAAACTGAGGATGGGTCAACAACATTGCAGTTAATCCACATTGTTAACCAAGAAGACAGTGAATGTTCCTGAGTGGCCTAGTTACAGTTTTGACTTAAATCTGCTTGATAATCTATGGCAAGACCTGAAAATGGTTGTCTAGCAATGATCAATAACCAATTCGCCAGAGCTTGAAGAAATTATTAAAAGAATAATGGCCAAATGTTGCACAATCCAGGTGTGGAAAGCTCTTAGAAACTTACCCAGAAATACTCACTGCTGTAATCACTGCCAAAGGTGATTCTATCTATTGACTCGGGTGTTGAATACTTATCTAATCAAGATACTTTATTCTTCATAAATGTTTCACAAATATTCAATTTTTTCTTCCACTTTGACATTACAATATTTTGTGTAGATCGTTGACCAAAAAATACAATTAATTACATTTTAATCCCACTCTACAACATAACAAAATGTGAACAATTTAAGGGGTGTGACTACTTTCTGAAAGTACTGTATGTACATTACTCTGCTATTGAATACAAAATTGTATTCGCTATACATTCCATCTGCAAATGGCATGCACTGATGACTGAAAACGTTTATGCAGAAAAAGTTCTCCAAGGTGGCATAGCAGTTCAGACGTCTTTTGTCCTCGTCTTGTCGTGTCCTGTATATATATATATTTACAACTTTTTCACATACATTTTATTTTTATTTTCCATCAACTCATCTTCAAAACACTCTCCTGCAACCCGCCTCACCAATGTATATTTATAAAAAAGTATTATTTACCTCAGATCTGTAATCCTCCAAGAAGCTAGCCAGAAACTCCAAGAAGCTAGCCTGAAACTAGCCAGAAGCTAATCCAGAAGCTAGTTCAGAAGCTAGTTAGCTCCTTTACTGGCAAATCGTTAATATTCAGCTAACCACGGTTTGTGGTCATCAGCTATCCTTTAGCTCGAAAATCTATCGCCAGTTCTGTACGGCGCAGCGCGGCTCGGAACGGAACATACCGGACCAATTTTTCTCTCCATGTCCCTGGACATTCATACCCGGATCTCACAGCTAGCTAGCTGCTATCCGTGTGACCATCGGCCTTCGTCGATTCCGGAGCAAACATCAATTATTCCGGAGCTAGCAAGCTCCGTCAATCACTCCTGAGTTCCATCAATCACACCTGGGCTGCAGTCACCTATCCGGACCCGTTTTACTGCCTTCGCGGAGCCCCACCGGGCCTTCACAACTGGACTGCCGACGTTATCTACCCGAAGGAGTTATTCGGCCGGCTCCTCCGTCGCGACGTTACCTGAATGCCCATCTGCGGCCTGCTAACCGTTAGCTGTCTTACCGGCTGCTATCTGAATAGACAATCGGACAATTTTTTTATTATTTTTTTTTTTTAAATTATTTTTTAAATTATTATTATTATCTTTTCTTCTTGGGCCTCTATAACTATATCTATTGTTTTTATTTTTGTTGTTGTTGTGTGATTTGGATTAATCCCCTCTACCACACGGAACCCCACTAATCTACTGACGGAACGTAAGGGGTGGCTAACAGACCTCCATCCTATGCTAGCTTGCTACCGATGCCCTGGCTAGCTGTCTAAATCACCAACCAACCTCTCCACTCACCGGACCCTTTTGATCACTCGACTAAGCATGCCTATCCTTAATGTCAATATGTCTTGTCCATTTCTGTTCTGGTTAGTGTTTATTGGCTTATTTCACTGTAGAGCCTCTAGTCCTGCTCACTATACCTTATCCAACCTATTAGTTCCACCACCCACACATGCAATGACATCTCCTGGTTTCAACGATGTTTCTAGAGACAATATCTCTCTCTTCATCACTCAATACCTAGGTTTACCTCCACTGTATTCACATCCTACCATACATTTGTCTGTACATTATACCTTGATGCTATTTTATCGCCCCCAGAAACCTCCTTTTACTCTATGTTCCAGACGTTCTAGACGACCAATTCTCATAGCTTTTAGCCGTACCCTTATTCTACTCCTCCTATGTTCCTCTGGCGATGTAGAGGTGAATCCAGGCCCTGCAGTGCCTAGCTCCACTCCTATTCCCCAGGCGCTCTCTTTTGACGACTTCTGTAACCGTAATAGCCTTGGTTTCATGCATGTTAACATTAGAAGCCTCCTCCCTAAGTTTGTTCTATTCACTGCTTTAGCACACTCTGCCAACCCGGATGTTCTAGCTGTGTCTGAATCCTGGCTTAGGAAGACCACCAAAAACTCAGACATTTTAATTCCAAACTACAACATTTTCAGACAAGATAGAACTGCCAAAGGGGGCGGTGTTGCAATCTACTGCAAAGATAGCCTGCAGAGTTCTGTCCTACTATCCAGGTCTGTACCCAAACAATTTGAACTTCTACTTTTAAAAATCCACCTCTCTAAAAACAAGTCTCTCACTGTTGCCGCCTGCTATAGACCACCCTCTGCCCCCAGCTGTGCTCTGGACACCATATGTGAACTGATTGCCCCCCATCTATCTTCAGAGTTCGTGCTGCTAGGCGACCTAAACTGGAACATGCTTAACACCCCAGCCATCCTACAATCTAAACTTGATGCCCTCAATCTCACACAAATTATCAATGAACCTACCAGGTACCTCCCCAAAACCTTAAACACGGGCACCCTCATAGATATCATCCTAACCAACTTCCCCTCTAAATACACCTCTGCTGTCTTCAACCAAGATCTCAGCGATCACTGCCTCATTGCCTGCATCCGTAATGGGTCAGCGGTCAAACGACCGCCACTCATCACTGTAAAACGCTCCCTGAAACACTTCTGCGAGCAGGCCTTTCTAATCGACCTGGCCGGGGTATCCTGGAAGGATATTGATCTCATCCCGTCAGTAGAGGATGCCTGGATATTTTTTAAAAATGCCTTCCTAACCATCCTAAATAAACATGCCCCATTCAAGAAATTTAGAACCAGGAACAGATATAGCCCTTGGTTCTCCCCAGACCTGACTGCCCTTAACCAACACAAAAACATCCTATGGCGTTCTGCATTAGCATCGAACAGCCCCCGTGATATGCAGCTGTTCAGGGAAGCTAGAAATCATTATACACAGGCAGTTAGAAAAGCCAAGGCTAGCTTTTTCAAGCAGAAATTTGCTTCCTGCAACACTAACTCAAAAAAGTTCTGGGACACTGTAAAGTCCATGGAGAATAAGAACACCTCCTCCCAGCTGCCCACTGCACTGAAGATAGGAAACACTGTCACCACTGATAAATCCACCATAATTGAGAATTTCAATAAGCATTTTTCTACGGCTGGCCATGCTTTCCACCTGGCTACTCCTACCCCGGACAACAGCACTGCACCCCCAACAGCAACTCGCCCAAGCCTTCCCCATTTCTCCTTCTCCCAAATCCATTCAGCTGATGTTCTGAAAGAGCTGCAAAATCTGGACCCCTACAAATCAGCCGGGCTAGACAATCTGGACCCTTTCTTTCTAAAATTATCTGCCGAAATTGTTGCCACCCCTATTACTAGCCTGTTCAACCTCTCTTTCGTGTCGTCTGAGATTCCCAAAGATTGGAAAGCAGCTGCAGTCATCCCCCTCTTCAAAGGGGGGGACACTCTTGACCCAAACTGCTACAGACCTATATCTATCCTACCGTGCCTTTCTAAGGTCTTCGAAAGCCAAGTCAACAAACAGATTACCGACCATTTCGAATCTCACCATACCTTCTCTGCTATGCAATCTGGTTTCAGAGCTGGTCATGGGTGCACCTCAGCCACGCTCAAGGTCCTAAACGATATCTTAACCGCCATCGATAAGAAACATTACTGTGCAGCCGTATTCATTGATCTGGCCAAGGCTTTCGACTCTGTCAATCACCATATCCTCATCGGCAGACTCGACAGCCTTGGTTTCTCAAATGATTGCCTCGCCTGGTTCACCAACTACTTCTCTGATAGAGTTCAGTGTGTCAAATCGGAGGGTCTGCTGTCCGGACCTCTGGCAGTCTCTATGGGGGTGCCACAGGGTTCAATTCTTGGACCGACTCTCTTCTCTGTATACATCAATGAGGTCGCTCTTGCTGCTGGTGAGTCCCTGATCCACCTCTACGCAGACGACACCATTCTGTATACTTCCGGCCCTTCTCTGGACACTGTGTTAACAACCCTCCAGGCAAGCTTCAATGCCATACAACTCTCCTTCCGTGGCCTCCAATTGCTCTTGAATGCAAGTAAAACTAAATGCATGCTCTTCAACCGATCGCTGCCTGCACCTACCCGCCTGTCCAACATCACTACTCTGGACGGCTCTGACTTAGAATACGTGGACAACTACAAATACTTAGGTGTCTGGTTAGACTGTAAACTCTCCTTCCAGACCCATATCAAACATCTCCAATCCAAAGTTAAATCTAGAATTGGCTTCCTATTTCGCAACAAAGCATCCTTCACTCATGCTGCCAAACATACCCTTGTAAAACTGACCATCCTACCAATCCTCGACTTTGGCGATGTCATTTACAAAATAGCCTCCAATACCCTACTCAACAAATTGGATGCAGTCTATCACAGTGCAATCCGTTTTATCACCAAAGCCCCATATACTACCCACCATTGCGACCTGTACGCTCTCGTTGGCTGGCCCTCGCTTCATACTCGTCGCCAAACCCACTGGCTCCATGTCATCTACAAGACACTGCTAGGTAAAGTCCCCCCTTATCTCAGCTCGCTGGTCACCATAGCATCTCCCACCTGTAGCACACGCTCCAGCAGGTATATCTCTCTAGTCACCCCCAAAACCAATTCTTTCTTTGGCCGCCTCTCCTTCCAGTTCTCTGCTGCCAATGACTGGAACGAACTACAAAAATCTCTGAAACTGGAAACACTTATCTCCCTCACTAGCTTTAAGCATCAACTGTCAGAGCAGCTCACAGATTACTGCACCTGTACATAGCCCACCTATAATTTAGCCCAAACAACTACCTCTTTCCCAACTGTATTTAATTTTAATTTATTTATTTATTTTGCTCCTTTGCACCCCATTATTTTTTTATTTCTACTTTGCACATTCTTCCATTGCAAAACTACCATTCCAGTATTTTACTTGCTATATTGTATTTACTTTGCCATCTTGGCCTTTTTTGCCTTTACCTCCCTTCTCACCTCATTTGCTCACATTGTATATAGACTTGTTTATACTGCATTATTGACTGTATGTTTGTTTTTACTCCATGTGTAACTCTGTGTCGTTTTATCTGTCGAACTGCTTTGCTTTATCTTGGCCAGGTCGCAATTGTAAATGAGAACTTGTTCTCAACTTGCCTACCTGGTTAAATAAAGGTAAAATAAAAAAAAAATAAAACATGCTTGCCTCACTGGTTTTAGTCATGTGCTAATTTAGCTAGCTAGCTAATGTTAGCTACTTATCTCATGAATGCAATCACATAGCCTGAGTGATACAGTGCCTTGCTAAAGTATTCATCCCCCTTGGCGTTTTTCTTATTTTGTTGCATTACAACCTGTAATTTAAATAGATTTGGATTTCATGTAATGGACATGCATAAAATAGTCCAAATATGTATAGTGATATGAAAAAAAGAACTTGTTCAATTTTTTTTTTTTTTATGGTGCGTGCATATGTATTCAGCCCCTTTTGCTATGAAGGCCCTAAATAAGATATGGTGCAACCAATTACCTTCAGAAGTCACATAATTAGTTAGATTGCACACAGGTGGACTTTATTTATGTGTCACATGATCTTAGTGTTTATATACACTCTGGGAAAGGTCCCAGAGTCTGCAACACCACTAAGCAAGGGACTCCACTGAGCAAGCGGCACCATGAAGACCAAGGAGCTCCCCAAACAGGTCAGGGACAAAGTTGTGGAGAAGAACAGGTCAGGGTTGGGTTATAAAAAAATATAAGAAACTTTGAACATCCCACGGAACACCGTTAAATCCATTATTAAAAAATGGAAAGAATATGGCACCACAACAAACCTGCCAAGAGAGGGCTGCCCACCAAAACTCGCGGACCAGGCAAGGAGGGCATTAATCAGAGAGGCAACAAAGAAACCAACGATAACCCAATCACAGTGGAGATTGGGGTATCTGTCCATAGGACCATTTTAAGCCATGCACTCCACATAGCTGGGCTTCATGGGGGAGTGGTCAGAAAAAAGACATTGCTTAAAGAAAAAAAAATTGCAAATGCGTTAGTTGTTCGCCAAAATGCATGTGGGAGACTCCCCAAACATTTGGAAGAAGGTACTCTGGTCAGATGAGATTAAAATTGAGCTTTTTGGCCATCAAGGAAAAAAGCTATGTCTGGGGCACACCCAACACCTCTCATCCCCCTGAGAACACCATCCATCAGCATGGTGGTGGAAGCATCATACGGTGGGGATGTTGTCATCGGCAGGGACTGGGTGGGAAACTGGTCAGAATTGAAGGAATGATGGATGGCGCTAAATACGGGGAAATTCTTGAGGGAAACCTGTTTCAATCTTCCAAATATTTGAGACCGGGAAGGAGGCACACCTTCCAGCAGGACAATGACCCAAAGCATACTGCTAAAGCAACACTCGAGTGATTGAAGGGGAAACATTTAAATGTCTTGGAATGGCCTAGTCAAAGCCCAGACCTCAATCCAATTGAAAATCTATGGTATGACTTAGATTGCTGTACACCAGCGGAACCCATCCAACTTGAAGGAGCTGGAGTAGTTTTGCTTTGAAGAATGGTCAAAACCCTAGTGGCTAGATGTGCCAAACTTATAGAGACATACTCCAAGAGACTTGCAGCTGTAATTGCTGCAAAAGATGGCTCTAAAAATAATGAGGGGAGGGTTGAATAGTTACGCACGCTCAAGTTTAGTTTTTTTGTCTTATTTCTTGTTTGTATCTTCAATGTGGATGACATGTTGTGTAAATCAAATGATACAAACCCCTCAAAAATCAAGGCAACAAAATAGGAAAAATGCCAAGGGGGTGAATAATTTCGCAAGCCACTGTAGATATGTAACCAACTGACTTGCATTTTGCAGATTGTTTGTTTATTTTGGAAAATGTACTAAATAAGCCCACTCGCTAACATAATAGGCCAAGACCGTAATGGTGTCATTTTTGTATCAAGGATGAGTGTTCACTTTGGCGCCATTCCAGTGTTAGCTCAATCTCTGTTACTTATGTACTAACTACCCTGCTGGCTAGCAAACCAGCTAACGTTAACTAAGTGAGAATGTGATGCCAGTGCTGCTTGCTTGGTGAATTGTACTTTTGATGATTTACTTATTCAAATACGCTGGCTGTGGCAAGCTACTCACTGTCAAACCACCATACCTACCATCTCTCACGTTGTAACCTAAGGCTGAATGAAGTTCAATGATCAGCTCGTAGAGCGCCCTCTTCGGGCATAAAAAAAGACTGCTAATGAGCAGATGTATTTGTTTCTTCGATGTCTATAATATCTGTGCTTTATCTTTGGAATAAAGATATTTGATTACATTTACATCAAATAAAAATATTTGATTACATTTTTTTTATATTGGTCAACCGATTTATCAGTTATCAGTTACACACTCTATTATTGACTCTGCAACTGAACACATGAACAACAATGACAATTACTCTCATGAGTGGCCAAAAATAACTTATTAAAGTCCCAAATAAGCCACAAATCTTCTGATCAGCTGCCACCGCTAGAAGATATAGCTACAATATATACACTTTTCTACAGGAAGCCTTTGCTGCATTGAAGGATGAAAGATTCTTCCCAGTACCGCTCAACTAACAAAAGGTGCAAATAGGAACTTTTTTTGTACCTTTTATTTAACCAGGTAGGCTAGTTGAGAACAAGTTCTCATTTACAACTGCGAGCTTGCCAAGATAAAGCATAGCAGTGTGAACAGACAACAACAGAGTTACACATGGAGTAAACAATAAACAAGTCAATAACACAGTAGAAAAAAAAGAGTCTATATACATTGTGTGCAAAAGGCATGAGGAGGTTGGCGAATAATTACAATTTAGAAGATTAACACTGGAGTGATAAATGCTCAGATGGTCATGTACAGGTAGAGATACTGGTGTGCAGAAAAGTAATTAAATAAAAACAGTATGGGGATGAGGTAGGTAAATTGGGTGGGCTATTTACAGATGGACTATGTACAGCTGACATTGACTACCAATGGTTCCCTGAGGAACTCCAGGGTCCCCCTTAATTCTAAGAGTGTGATGTGTGAGTAACACACACAGACACAGTAACTAAGAAAATGACTGCCAGCTCTTTTTCAACTGTACATTCTGGGCTGAAGCGCGCACGCACACTTTGGCGAGGAATTCAAACCGCGGGTTACCTGGGAAGGGTGGGCTCAAAATATAAGTTACAACTCCAGGATTGAACTTTAGCTTAGTTCTTGGCTTCCAGTAACTTTAGCCCACTTACTCCTGAGTCCTGGTCCTGGCACTGGTACTTCTGGGTTGCTGCTTAGAGGAGTCCTGCCCTGGTCCTGGCTCAAGCCTCTGGCCCTGGTACTTCAGGGTTGCTGCTTGGAGGAGTCCTGCCCTGGGCCTTGCTCAAGCCTCTGGCCCTAGTACTTCAGGGTTGCTGCTTGGAGGAGTCCTGCCCTGGTCCTGGCTCAAACCTCTGGCCCTGGTACTTCAGGGTTGCTGCTTAGAGGAGTCCTGCCCTGTTCCTGGTACTTCAGGGTTGCTGCTTGGATGAGTCCTGCCCTGGTCCTGGCTCTAACCTCTGGCCTTGGTCCTGCCTCTAGCCTCTGGCCCTGGTACCTTAGGGTTGCTGCTTGGAGTCCACGCTCCAGACTAGGGTTCCGAAGCTTTCTAGGAACTGTGGAAAGGTTCCGTTAGAGGAGGAAGCAGATCGTAAGAGCCTGTGGAATGCATTGGAGTAAATCAGCCTAATCCATCAATGTCAAAGCATACCTGACTCTTTCCATATTTCTCTATCCATCCTCCCCTCCCTGTTTTACTCTCCTCTCACTCTTTAAAAAAAATCTCCATTCTCAGTCTCTCTGTGAAAGAATAATGGGAATGTGTGTGTTTTTGCCTGTGGACACAGAGTGGTAGTGAACTGTCTTTAAGGGCATGCCCGGTGTGTTTAGTCCTAGCTAAACCCACAGTACTACTACTTACCACCTAGTTACAGTGTTTGTGTGTGGCCACCTTCATGCCCAGGTAGTTACTGTCACGCTACTGACCTGAAGGAATGCGTAGGCAATACGCTCCCAGTGTAGAGTTTCACAACACAGTCAGGAGGAGAGAAGTGTGGAAGGGGCCATCTTATCCCTTCCTCTTTTTCCTTCCTCGCTCTCTCTTTACCTCTATCTCTCCTGTATTCATAGTCCCTCTCCTGCTCCCTGTGTTCGTAGTCCCTCTCCTGCTCCCTGTGTTCGTAGTCCCTCTCCTGCTCCCTGTGTTCGTAGTCCCTCTCCTGCTCCCTGTATTCGTAGGCTCTCTCCTGCTCCCTGTATTCGTAGGCTCTCTCCTGCTCCCTGTGTCCGTAGGCTCTCTCCTGCTCCCTGTGTTCGTAGGCTCTCTCCTGCTCCCTGTGTCCGTAGTCCCTCTCCTGCTCCCTCTCCTGCTCCCTGTGTCCGTAGTCCCTCTCCTGCTCCCTGTGTTCGTAGTCCCTCTCATGCTCCCTGTGTTCGTAGTCCCCCTCCTGCTGTCTCTGTTTGTTACCAGACTCTCAGGTATGTTAGGAACTTATCCTCCCCTCTGAGGCTCCTCAGACAGCTGTGATGCCCTCTCCCCCTTTCCTCCCCTCTTCCTCTACTCTCCCTCCCCTACCTGCCTCCCATCCCTCTTGCCAAGAACTAAACACCAGAATCGTGTGGTTATTGAAGGTTGAAGGTGACAATGTAATACTATCCTTCTCACATG
Source organism: Oncorhynchus kisutch (assembly GCF_002021735.2). Classification (NCBI taxonomy): domain Eukaryota; kingdom Metazoa; phylum Chordata; class Actinopteri; order Salmoniformes; family Salmonidae; genus Oncorhynchus; species Oncorhynchus kisutch. Next base: position 24,863,222 of record NC_034194.2, on the reverse strand, counting down.
TTTTAGTTGTGGTAGTTTAAGTCAGTTTCAGCCTTCAGTCTTGCACTGACTGTAGTTTAGATAAGAGAGAGATCGAATGCACCCTGGGTGGAGGCTAGTCCCAGACAGACTCCCATTTTGAAATGCATTCCACATGTCAGATTCCTGCTATTCCTGCATCCTTAGTGGTCTAGTCTGGTGTGGAGGAGAGGGCACTCAAATAACCTCTAACAACAGGGACACTGGGTTTTCCCCTTTGTACAAAACACACAGATGAAGGAATGTGGATCCATTTGAATAACTAGACACATCCAAACTTGTTAATGTTGAGCTGAACACAGATTTGACTACTTTTGTGCAGACCTCCCAATGACATTAATGCATAGGCTAATTCAGGTGAATAACACACATTTTGTTTCTAAAGTCAGGATTGGAACCTGAGAGAATAATGTAAAGAATGGAATAAAACTTGTTAGGAATAGGTATTATCAGTGATCGTATCTCAAATCTGCATTTTCATTCATATTGGGGGAAAAAAAAAATTGGGGGGGGGTGGAGAAACTAGCGCTGACCTGGCTTACTTTTCAGGCCTGTGTGTGTGTGCGCGCGCTGAGGCTGGGCTGCTGCTGCTCCAGATCTGTGACTGGTAGTAACCCTGAACAAGCCTCACTACTCCCCTGCTCTGTCCTCTGTAGCCCCACAGCTTTTCACAACAATTCTCAGTAGTTTGAGTTCACCACACAGACCAGGAAACTCACAGGGGCTTCCTTTAGACATCCTCTGGGTTACCGTGTTGTTGTTTCTGTCTTTCTCCCTCTCGTACGCGGCCGTGACTGTGTGTGTGGTTGTGTCATTGGACAATCACAATTTGTGAAAGGATCATCATTAATCCACTACCCAGGTTTCAAAATGAGACCAAAATAAGCTTTTTCTCTGGTGATCAATTCATTGCCAGGACTTGACAGTAATACCATGTTGTCACAGCCAGGATAAACACAAAAACAAATTCCTACCCCTGTAGAAATGCAAGAAAACAGTCTGCTCTCCGTAGTTCACCAAACATCTTGCTAAATCCTTTGGTTAAGATTTGGACATGCGTTGTTGATTTTAACAAATGGAAAGGCCACCAGTTGAAATGCAGAATGTGTTTTTTAGGCCCCAAAAACTACCGCATCTCTGACGGATGGCTTAATGACAGTGAGGTTAAGCAGAGCAGACCCCCTCCCCCCTCTCTCTATCCCTCTCTCTGTTTCTCTCTCTCTCTGTTGATTAGCCCATATAACAGTGTAGCCATGATATAATACACACCTTTCATTTTCTCATGGAAACTCACCCCCTTTCCAGAAAATAGTCACCACAACCGAGGGATTGTATTTTATCGTTTGTCAGTCTGTAACATTTTGGGTCCGAGGACGTCTCTTTGTAACCACACTCTCAATACACTAATCTCTTCTGTGGTCAAATAGCTTAAATACACTGTTTCAATCTCTGTTTCTGTTCATTTTCCCATATGCATTTCCAGATGAGTAGAGTTTTATGGATAAACACATTTTCATCACTTGTTAGACTCCGTTTATATTGTGGACTGTGCAATTCTGGGCCTGACTTTTTGGAGTGCTCTGAATAGCTAGAAGGAACAGTATGGTGGCGTGTGTCCGTGGTCAGTTAGACATCATGTCAGATGTTAAATGGAGAATCTACACACTTGACTTCTAAAACACACACAATTGCAGGTGATTCCCTTAATTACTGTAGGTCCAAATATTTATTAAATCCTTTTAATCGACATCCCTTTATTTGGGATAATCCAGGATTTAACTGGCCTAGGGTTTTCTAGAGTTCAACACACACACATGCATGCACTAACATGACAAACACACACACACCTCTGTTAGGAATGCCACCTTTCACCAGTGGAAACAGTAACTTCCCCCGACCTCCCAGGGAAGTGGCACAGGAAGCCCACTGAGAGAGGGTGTAGTCTGGGAGGAGCTGGCTGTCATGGCCTGGAGCCTGGAGGAGCCCTGGTGGGGGGGCACAGCCTACTGGGGCAGGGCCAGTGGACCAGGGGTCCCTACTGGAAACATCCAGGACTGAGATTCCTGTGTAAACAACAGGAAGCGGTCACAAGGCTGGTTGTCTATGTTGTCATTAGCCCTGTGCTAGCTCTTTGCTGACAGTTTCAGTGTGATGAAATGTAAACCTGTAGCCCTAACAGTGTTAGTGGTGTTAGCTGTCATCTAATCAAATCAAATGTTATTGGTCACATACACATACAGTGCCTTGCGAAAGTATTCGGCCCCCTTGAACTTTGCGACCTTTTGCCACATTTCAGGCTTCAAACATAAAGATATAAAACTGTATTTTTTTTGTGAAGAATCAACAACAAGTGGGACACAATCATGAAGTGGAACGACATTTATTGGATATTTCAAACTTTTTTAACTAATCAAAAACTGAAAAATTGGGCGTGCAAAATTATTCGGCCCCTTTACTTTCAGTCCAGCAAACTCTCTCCAGAAGTTCAGTGAGGATCTCTGAATGATCCAATGTTGACCTAAATGACTAATGATGATAAATACAATCCACCTGTGTGTAATCAAGTCTCCGTATAAATGCACCTGCACTGTGATAGTCTCAGAGGTCCGTTAAAAGCGCAGAGAGCATCATGAAGAACAAGGAACACACCAGGCAGGTCCGAGATACTGTTGTGAAGAAGTTTAAAGCCGTATTTGGATACAAAAAGATTTCCCAAGCTTTAAACATCCCAAGGAGCACTGTGCAAGCGATAATATTGAAATGGAAGGAGTATCAGACCACTGCAAATCTACCAAGACCGGGCCGTCCCTCTAAACGTTCAGCTCATACAAGGAGAAGACTGATCAGAGATGCAGCCAAGAGGCCCATGATCACTCTGGATGAACTGCAGAGATCTACAGCTGAGGTGGGAGACTCTGTCCATAGGACAACAATCAGTCGTATATTGCACAAATCTGGCCTTTATGGAAGAGTGGCAAGAAGAAAGCCATTTCTTAAAGATATCCATAAAAAGTGTTGTTTAAAGTTGGCCACAAGCCACCTGGGAGACACACCAAACATGTGGAAGAAGGTGCTCTGGTCAGATGAAACCAAAATTGAACTTTTTGGCAACAATGCAAAACGTTATGTTTGGGGTAAAAGCAACACAGCTCATCACCCTGAACACATCATCCCCACTGTCAAACATGGTGGTGACAGCATCATGGTTTGGGCCTGCTTTTCTTCAGCAGGGACAGGGAAGATGGTTAAAATTGATGGGAAGATGGATGGAGCCAAATACAGAACCATTCTGGAAGAAAACCTGATGGAGTCTGCAAAAGACCTGAGACTGGGACGGAGATTTGTCTTCCAACAAGACAATGATCCAAAACATAAAGTAAAATCTACAATAATAAAAATAAACATATCCAGGTGTTAGAAAGTCCAGACCTGAATCCAATCGAGAATCTGTGGAAAGAACTGAAAACTGCTGTTCACAAATGCTCTCCATCCAACCTCACTGAGATCGAGCTGTTTTGCAAGGAGGAATGGGAAAAAATGTCAGTCTCTCGATGTGCAAAACTGATAGAGACATACCCCAAGCGACTTACAGTTGTAATCGCAGCAAAAGGTGGCGCTACAAAGTATTAACTTAAGGGGGCTGAATCATTTTGCACGCCCAATTTTTCAGTTTTTGATTTGTTAAAAAAGTTTGAAATATCCAATAAATGTCGTTCCACTTCATGATTGTGTCCCACTTGTTGTTGATTCTTCACAAAAAAATACAGTTTTATATCTTTATGTTTGAAGCCTGAAATGTGGCAAAAGGTCGCAAAGTTCAAGGGGGCCGAATACTTTCGCAAGGCACTGTATGTTTTTCTTAGTGGCTACCCGTAACATATCTCAGTACGCATGATCAAAACAATCTTGAAGCATGGATTGGTCAGACCAGCGTTGAATAGGCCTTGTAGACATCCCAGAAGAGGGAATAGCAGTGGTCGAGTGTTTTTCCAGCGAAGGTACTACAGTCAATGTGTTGATAGAACTTCAGTAGCATTGCCCTAGGGGGTACGAACAAGGATCCAATTCAAGTCATAATGCTGGTGAGTTATCACCGCTCTGATATCTGAAAGTTATTTCCAGGAGTATGTAGTAACACAAAAATTGTTCTGGGCTAATAATGTAAGAAATAGCACACAAAACAAAATACTGAAATGCTGCTTCGGAGCTTGAAGCAGAGCTGCCATTTCTGTCGGCGCCATCTTGAGCCACCTTCAGCATAGCTGTGCTATCTGGTAATGAATATCTGTCCGCTTTCTCCTTGTGACTCATACAATGGTGGCCCTCCAGGAAGCTGTATCTTAACAGAGCTGTGATTGCAGGTAGACTATTTGCTTGTGTTGGAGTGTGTTCAAGGGCTGTAGTATCAGAGGCCCTGAACCCTTTACAGACCTCCAACTGAACCAGCCATTCACTTCAGATTTACTCCCACAGAGATGGGAGGGATAGAGAGATGGGTAGAGGGGGAGGTAGAAAGTGATCATAACATGGCTTGTCTTCGCTGCAGTGCTCTTTGAAGATGTATCCGACTAAACTGAGAACTTGGTCACATGTAATGTCCATGTACTGTAGAACTAAGTTACAGAAAGTGAAAACAAACACAGGGCTGATCTGCCTATGCTTTGGACTTATCTCACTTTCTGTCTAACTCTGGTGTTGACTCCTACCCCCTTCTCTCCTCTCTACAGTGACTGAGGCTGGTTTCGGGGCAGACATCGGGATGGAGAAGTTCTTCAACATCAAGTGCAGGGCCTCGGGGCTGAGGCCAAACGTTGTCGTCCTGGTCGCCACAGTCAGAGCATTGAAAATGCATGGTGGCGGTCCCAATGTGAGTCATCCATCCATTCTATCAGTGGTGTAAAGTACTTAAGTAAAAATACTTTAAAGTACTACTAAAGTAGTTTTTAAGTACAGTGCCTTGCGAAAGTATTCGGCCCCCTTGAACTTTGCGACCTTTTGCCACATTTCAGGCTTCAAACATAAAGTTATAAAACTGTATTTATTTGTGAAGAAGCAACAACAAGTGGGACACAATCATGAAGTGGAACGACATTTATTGGATATTTCAAACTTTTTTAACAAATCAAAAACTGAAAAATTGGGCGTGCAAAATTATTCAGCCCCTTTTACTTTCAGTGCAGCAAACTCTCTCCAGAAGTTCAGTGAGGATCTCTGAATGATCCAATGTTGACCTAAATGACTAATGATGATAAATACAATCCACCTGTGTGTAATCAAGTCTCCGTATAAATGCACATGCACTGTGATAGTCTCAGAGGTCCGTTAAAAGCGCAGAGAGCATCATGAAGAACAAGGAACACACCAGGCAGGTCCGAGATACTGTTGTGAAGAAGTTTAAAGCCGGATTTGGATACAAAAAGATTTCCCAAGCTTTAAACATCCCAAGGAGCACTGTGCAAGCGATAATATTGAAATGGAAGGAGTATCAGACCACTGCAAATCTACCAAGACCTGGCCGTCCCTCTAAACTTTCAGCACATACAAGGAGAAGACTGATCAGAGATGCAGCCAAGAGGCCCATGATCACTCTGGATGAACTGCAGAGATCTACAGCTGAGGTGGGAGACTCTGTCCATAGGACAACAATCAGTCGTATATTGCACAAATCTGGCCTTTATGGAAGAGTGGCAAGAAGAAAGCCATTTCTTAAAGATATCCATAAAAAGTGTTGTTTAAAGTTTGCCACAAGCCACCTGGGAGACACACCAAACATGTGGAAGAAGGTGCTCTGGTCAGATGAAACCAAAATTGAACTTTTTGGCAACAATGCAAAACGTTATGTTTGGCGTAAAAGCAACACAGCTCATCACCCTGAACACACCATCCCCACTGTCAAACATGGTGGTGGCAGCATCATGGTTTGGGCCTGCTTTTCTTCAGCAGGGACAGGGAAGATGGTTAAAATTGATGGGAAGATGGATGGAGCCAAATACAGAACCATTCTGGAAGAAAACCTGATGGAGTCTGCAAAAGACCTGAGACTGGGACGGAGATTTGTCTTCCAACAAGACAATGATCCAAAACATAAAGTAAAATCTACAATGGAATGGTTAAAAAATAAACATATCCAGGTGTTAGAAAGTCCAGACCTGAATCCAATCGAGAATCTGTGGAAAGAACTGAAAACTGCTGTTCACAAATGCTCTCCATCCAACCTCACTGAGATCGAGCTGTTTTGCAAGGAGGAATGGGAAAAAATGTCAGTCTCTCGATGTGCAAAACTGATAGAGACATACCCCAAGCGACTTACAGTTGTAATCGCAGCAAAAGGTGGCGCTACAAAGTATTAACTTAAGGGGGCTGAATAATTTTGCCCGCCCAATTTTTCCGTTTTTGATTTGTTAAAAAAGTTTGAAATATCCAATAAATGTCGTTCCACTTCATGATTGTGTCCCACTTGTTGTTGATTCTTCACAAAAAAATACAGTTTTATATCTTTGTTTGAAGCCTGAAATGTGGCAAAAGGTCGCAAAGTTCAAGGGGGCCGAATACTTTCGCAAGGCACTGTAGCCTCCCGGGTGGCGCAGTGGCTAAGGGTGCTGTACCGCAACGCCAGCTGCGCCAACAGAGACCCTGGGTTCGCGCCCAGGCTCTGCCGTAACTGGCCGTGTCTGGGAGGCCTAGCGTCAATTGTGCGTTTTTTTTTTGAGTACATCCCTACAGACAGTTCCGGTGGGCTCACTAAACACCAACGCTTCAGAATTGCTGTCTGGTTTGTTAAATATAAGGAATTTGAAATGATTTATACAGTATTATGGTGACTTTTACTCAAGTATGACAAATGAGTACTTTTTCCACCACTATAATACTAATATAGCAAGAGAACTTTATTGTTCTCTACTGTATAGGGCTAACGTTATAGGATCTCTGCAATTCTAGGATAGAGCGGTTACCATGTACATCAGTAAATGGTAACCGATACACAAAACTAACTGTGAAATACAGTATTTGATGGTGATATATTTTTTGTTTGAATATGTGCTAAAATGACTGTTCCTGCAGGTCTCAGCTGGCTCACCTCTACCAAGAGAGTACATAGATGAGGTAAGACATTGGAGAGAGAGCACTTTACATGGTTTGAAACAGAGTAGTACAACTATTTGTGTTGTCCGTGGCAATGTGAGCTTATTAAGAGTTGACTCCCTTGTTCCCCAAGTTTTAAAAAAATACCAGTGAAAAAAGTATTAACCAAAGTCAGCAGACAGACACTTTGTGGCATGAAAGAGCTGGGAGTTGAGCATAAGCTACTGTACCATAGGCTACTACTGTACCATAGGCTACTACTGTACCATAGGCTACTGTACCATAGGCTACTGTACCATAGGCTACTACTGTACCATAGGCTACTACTGTACCATAGGCTACTACTGTACCATAGGCTACTGTACCATAGGCTACTGTACCATAAGCTACTGTACCATAGGCTACTACTGTACCATAGGCTACTGTACCTGACATGAACATGATGTCCTCCTGACCAAAATTTGATTTGCATGTCTCCCATTGGTTCCCTGACTTGATGATGATGCAGGGATAGAAATTGATTAGGGAAATGAAATAAACATGTCAGTGGCTTTATTGAGAGGTGGAGGGGTAGGGGGGTTGTGGTTCGATCTAATCACTGGGTTATGATCATTAACATAACCTGATTTTGTCTAAGGTCAGGATAGCCTTGGTACTATTAGATACAGTTAGGAAGTCATTTGCTCATGTAAGACCTATTACCATGTTGTGCAACACAACATTTCCTTTCACATTTTCCACCACAATCAACAAATCAAGCCTTTGTTTGTTTATTTGTTTGTGGGCTTGATAAAATGGAAGGCCATACATATCCCTGTCCATAGGTGGCAACGTTGCGCCCTGTTAACATTACATGCGTGGACTTGAGGAAGGGCGTGTACAAGGGTTTTTTAAATCCAGGCCTTGATGTTCTGCATTCTTTTTTTTCTTTTTTTAACTAGGCAGGCCAGTTAAGAACAAATTCTTATTTTCAATGACGGCCTAGGAACATTGGATTAACTGCCTTGTTTAGGGGCAGAACGACACATTTTTACCTTGTCAGCTCGAGGATAAGTCCAACACTCTAACTGCCAGTTCGCATACAGTACTTCCCCTCTAATAAGGGACTGATTTAGATCTGGGATGCAAGTGACAAGTGAGTGGAATATCATTTAATCAATCAATCAGCCAGCAGAACAGTGGGACTTAGCACCTGGATATGAATGTCTCTGGTAATACGGAACACACCTATAAACAGGCAGATTTCATAAGGTCAGATGAGGTTTATGGTTTTAGGGGATGATGCAATGTCACACTATACACATGGGTAGGAGGGAAGAGGAAAACGAAGGAAGGACTAAAAAGAGTATCTGACATTTCCAAGTTCTGCCCTAGCCTCCAGCCATCCCCGTTGGTCCTCATTCCTCTTTCTATTCCTCACATACAGACATGCATCGCTCTCTCTCTCTCTCGCTCTCTCTTCAACATGATTTGAGGTAATTATTTGATTAGCAGGGCAAATAGACCCTTGGCTTGGGTCTCCGGTCAGGGAGGGGTCTTAATAGAGATGGAGGTGGGGGGTCTGTATGTTCAAACCCCATGCCTGGTTTAAATCACTCCTCTCTCAAAGGCTCCTCAGCTGAGCAAATAATGAAGGGGTGTTAGCTAAGTTAATTGTGAGGGCTGTAACGAGAAGCAGAAGGGCTTGAGAGAGAAGAGCCAGGCACAGAGCCAGGCACAGCAGAGTAACTTTAGGGCCTGGAGATGACTACGGACTGGGTTCTGGATAGGCCAGTCGGTGGATCCTGGAATATGACAACTTTGGTGCTAAACAGACAGAGTTTAATTATCTCTGGGAGTATTGCCTGTCACGCACAGTCACCACGTGCACGCACACCCACTCTGACAAATAACCCCCCCCCCTGGGGCGACCCAGTATTGCTCTAGGCGACTGAGCTACCAGACTGTAGCAGGGATGCCAATAGGTTCAACCTTCCAATTCTCCTGACTCTGTAAAAGACCTGGCTCTTACAATGCAATTATAACATCCTCTATTTACGCCCACTCTTGCTTTTTATCTCTTCTCTCGCTCTCTCTTGCTCTTTCTCAGTCTTTCGCGCATACTGTCTTTCTCACAGACTGTGTCATATGAGCGAGAACTCCTGAGTCATTGACCAAGCTTCTCGTAAATGGTGATATCCTGTTTCGGTAGTTAGCATTTAATATTCACACTTGTGGAAATGAAAGAGATGAATGCCTGCCACTCTCTCTGCCTCACATCTAATGCCACTGCACTTCTGACCTGGATGAGTTTCACTTTGAGGTTGACTATGTTTCCATTAGATTGGAATGAATCTCTCCCTCCCTCCCATCTTACTCTCTCTGTCCCTCTGTATTCTAGAACCTGAGTCTGGTGGTGAAGGGCTGCAGCAGTAACCTGAGGAAACAGATCCAGATAGCCCACCTGTTTGGAGTCCCCGTGGTCGTGGCTCTCAACGTCTTCAAGTAAGACTTCCAGTCTGTAACAGTCTGAGCAGCTGATCAGCTGTATCCTTAGCTGGCCTGGGCCTCTCTTCTCTCTCTGTCAGACCCCATATCGTGGACAGGCATGTGAATGCAGATATTAACACATGCACAGACGTATGCAGACAACATGTTTAGCTTTAGAATCCTTATCAGTTTGTTACAAAAAATATGCAAACCCATATGAGGGTCAGTGACACTCAGCTCTACAGAGTGGTCACTAGCCGGCACGGCCATAAAGTCATAACGTCTGATTTTAAACCTTAACCACACTGTTTTCATGCATTTTTTTTAAATATCAACTATTTAGATTTTGCAGCTGGCCCATCTTAGGGGAAATCCCTCCGTTCTGCTTCCAGGACAAGACTCATGACAATAAATGTCAACCTGCCAGTGACACACACGTTTGTTTTACTCTCCTTATGGGGACAAAACAATTGCTTCCCATTCTAAATCCTATTGTCCCTAACCGTAACATTAAAGAGATGTTTAGGGATTTATGTCTCTGTGTCCAGTATGAAGGAAAGTAGTTTTGCGAGCTAATGCTAACTAGCATTAGCTCGGGTATCTGCTAGCATGCTATCCCTTTAACCCTTAAATATCCCTTTAACCCCTAATTCTAACCCTAACCCCTAAACCTAAAATAGATGTATTTATTTGTGGGGAAATGTGAATGTTCCTTGTTTTACTATCCTTGTGAGGACTGTGAAAACACAGTAAGTGGCCCATGTCATGACTGGTGTTGTTGAGGTCTGTGGTTAGATGACTTGGTGTGTTTTACATAGTGTTAGTCTGTCAGTGTGACTGAGGTGTTTACACAGCAACTGTGGCATGTCGGAAGCTATTAGAATGTGGCTTTGGCCTTCAGGCCTCATTTAGACTAAATGGGCTGTCACATGGCCACACCACACACACTGCAAAAACATAAGGACAAAGGTCTTGTTAAGCCAAACTTAAACACTTCGAAGTTGCCATCTCATTTCAACACCTTGTTATGTGTCCCAACAACTGTCAGTCACACCATTCATTGCTCCAATCCCTACAGTTGTTTCCCTGGTTTCCTCTATGGTTACCGTCTCCTTGGCTACTCCACAGGACCGACACCCAGGCTGAGATCGACCTGGTGTGCCAGATGGCCAAGGAGTCTGGGGCGTCGGATGCCGTGCCGTGTCATCACTGGGCGCGGGGTGGCCGTGGCTCAGTGGAACTGGCCCAGGCAGTGAAGCAGGCCGGCAGTCAGCCCAGCCACTTCCAGTTCCTCTACAGCCAAGAGGTGAGAGACAGACGCCCCATTGCACTACGACATCTAGCCTCTAGTTTACACTTCTAAGCGCTAATCTGGAAGTACTGGAAAGTAAGTAAGCTAAATAGACAAACTTGTCATGTTTCTGCAGACCCTTCTGGCTTGTGATATAAATGGGTGCAGGAATTTGGTTGCCATGTCCAATCATTCTAAAATGTCCCAACATAATTTATTGATCTACAACACTTAACTGACACTGTGCTTTTGTTGAGCCTGCAAGGTCGGGTCACATTTATTTCACCAGTAATGTTAGCTTTACAGTACATGGGAAGCTATGCAGGGTTGGGCTCAATTTAGATTGAAATTCCAATTCAATTCTTGAATTAACTCATGAAGTGAAGAATTTACATTGAATTCAATTTTAATTTCAACCATCTTCAAGATATGGAATTAGACTGTTTGGATTGGAATTCATGCACATGGAGTTCAAATCATGCAGCACAACAATTTATTTGTATATTTCCAGTATAGCTATGCTGTCTGAACTGAGTGACATGATCAGCCTGAACCCCTGAGGATTTAGAATTTGTGGAATTGTTGGGCATAATATTGAATTGGGAATGGAATTATTGGAACATTGGACTTGAGAGGAATTTAATTATCTCAGAATTCAGAGATGGACTGACCTGAAATTTGAATTGAACTAAATGTAATTTACAGAGTTGGAATTGAATTAGTGGAATAAACCCCATCTCTAGTTCACTGTGAAGCTATGGCAATGAGACACACTGCTAGCTTGTATATGTGTATGCACTGAGTAGTGGTTAGTATTAGCGTGGTGTAGCACTGACCTGTGATATTAATTGTTTGGGGCTTGTTAAAGGGTCCTGACACACTGTCATTCCTCTGAGCCCTGTGAGAATGCTGTGGTCAGGGCCAGGGGCATAGGGGCGTGTGTTACTGTACTGTGCTACTGTATCCCATCCAGTTCCTCCCTGTGACCCTATGAACAACCCCTATACATAAAGCCTGTTGCATGTGGCGGAGTAGGTCCAAGTGGCCTTTCCTCCGACCCAGGGCAATATCCCTGCTATGCCTCACAGAGGAGGTGTGAAGACAAGACTTGCCAAGAACGGGTCTGCTTTGGCCAAACCATACCAGGTGGTTACTCACATGATGAAAGAGGCGGACTGGCCCGGTCCGGACCGCCAAGCTACCGCTCATCTCAATCAGACTCCCATCTGGACCATGTCATTCTAATACTGCCTCATTATCTTCCGTTTTCAAAGGAGAGGAGCGCCGGCCATGTAGAAGAGAGGGGGATGGAGGAGAGGTGACGGGATAGAGGGTTGGCAGTACAGGAAGAGAGGGAGTGATGTGCCTGTTCTTCTTCACTCCTTTCCTCTCAGCGGGGGAAACGTTAGACGCAAATGTCAGAGAGAGAGACAGAGAGAGACAGAGAGATACAGAGACAGAGAGATACAGAGACAGAGAGATACAGAGAGAGAGAGATACAGAGAGAGAGAGAGAGAGAGACTTTCAGGCAAATGCCAGATGGGCTGGTCCATTTATAGCCCAGTGGGCCTGTCTGACTTGGGTTTTATGCGCAAAATTATCATTCTGGCTTCTAATGGGGGCCTCAAGGGGGAAAATGGGCCGGTGTTTTAGAAATACCAGGGCTGGCTTCTGGTCCCAGTGTGCCCCTGCGTGATGAGTAACCTTGCTTGAGACCTGAAGACTTGAGCTCCCCTAGTCAGTCACCTAATCATGACTCAGTTTGTCTGTGATGTGTACGCCGAGGAACTTAAAACTTACTACCATCTCCACTGCTGTCCCGTCGATGTGCATAGAGGGGTGCTCCCTCTGCTGTTTCCTGAAGTCCACAATCATCTCCTTTGTTTTGTTGACGTTGAGTGTGAGGTTATTTTCCTGACACCACACTCCGAGGGCCCTCACCTCCTCCCTGTAGGCCGTCTCGTCGTTGTTGGTAATCAAGCCTACCACTGTAGTGTCGTCCGCAAACTTGATGGTTGAGTTGGAGGCGTGCATGGCCACGCAGTCGTGGGTGAACAGGGAGTACAGGAGAGGGCTCAGAATGCACCCTTGTGGGGCCCCAGTGTTGAGGATCAGCGGGGTGGAGATGTTGTTACCTACCCTCACCACCTGGGGGCGGCACGTCAGGAAGTCCAGTACCCAGTTGCACAGGGCGGGGTTGAGACCCAGGGTCTCGAGCTTGTTGACGAGTTTGGAGGGTACTATGGTGTTAAATGCTGAGCTGTCGTCGATGAACAGCATTCTCACATAGGTATTCCTCTTGTCCAGATGGGTTAGGGCAGTGTGGTTGCGGTTGCGTCGCCTGTGGACCTATTGGGGCGGTAAGCAAATTGGAGTGGGTCTAGGGTGTCAAGTAGGGTGGAGGCGATATGGTCCTTGACTAGTCTCTCAAAGCACTTCATGATGACGGAAGTGAGTGCTATGGGGCGGTAGCCGTTTAGCTCAGTTACCTTGGCTTTCTTGGGTACAGGAACAATGGTGGCCCTCTTAAAGCATGTGGGAACAGCAGACTGGGATAAGGGTTGATTTAATATTTATTTTTTCACCTTTATTTAACCAGGTAGGCTAGTTGAGAACAAGTTCTCATTTACAACTGCGACCTGGCCAAGATAAAGCATAGCAGCATAGCATAGCAGACAACACAGAGTTACACATGGAGTAAACTATTAACAAGTCAATAACACAGTAGGAAAAAAAAGAGAGTCTATATACATTGTGTGCAAAAGGCATGAGGAGGTAGGCAAATAATTACAATTTTGCAGATTAACACTGGAGTGATAAATGATCAGATGGTCATGTACAGGAAGAGATACTGGTGTGCAAAAGAGCAGAAAAGTAAATAAATATAAACAGTATGGGGATGAGGTAGGTAAATTGGGTGGGCTATTTACAGATGGACTATGTATAGCTGCAGCGATCGGTTAGCTGCTCAGATAGCAGATATGTCCATAAACACACCAGCCAGCTGGTCTGCGCATGCTCTGAGGACGCTGCTGGGGATGCCGTCTGGGCCCGCATCCTTGCGAGGGTTAACACGTTTAAATGTTTTACTCACGTCGGCTGCAGTGAAGGAGAGCCCGCAGGTTTTGGTAGCGGGCCATGTCAGTGGCACTGTATTGTCCTCAAAGCGAGCAAAAAAGTGATTTAGTCTGACTGGGAGCAAGACTTCCTGGTCCGAGACTGGGCTGGTTTACTTTTTGTAATCCGTGATTGACTGTAAACCCTGCCACATACCTCTTGTGTCTGAGCCGTTGAATTGCGACTCTACTTTGTCTCTATACTGACACTTAGCTTGTTCAATTTCCTTGTGGAGGCAATAGCTACACTGTTTGTATTCGGCTATGTTTCCGGTCACCTTGCCCTGGTTAAAAGCATTGGTTCGTGCTTTCAGTTTCGCACGAATGCTGCCATCAATCCACGGTTTCTGGGTTGGGAATGTTTTAATCGTTGCTGTGGGTATAACATCGCCGATGCACTTTCTAATGAACTCGCCCACCGAATCAGCGTATTCAGCAATGTTGTTGTTGGACGCAATGCGGAACATATCCCAATCCTCGTGATCGAAGCAATCTTGAAGCGTGGAATCAGATTGGTCGGACCAGTGTTGAACAGACCTGAGCGCGGGAGCTTCTTGTTTTAGTTTCTGTCTGTAGGCTGGAAGCAACAAAATGGAGTCATGGTCAGCTTTTCCGAAAGGAGGGCAGGGGGAGGGCCTTATATGCATCGCGGAAGTTAGAATAACAATGATCCAGGGTTTTACCAGCCCTGGTAGCACAATCGATATGCTGATAGAATTTAGGGAGTCTTGTTTTCAGATTAGCCTTGTTAAAATCCCCAGCTACAATGAATGCAGCCTTAGGATATGTGGTTTCCAGGTTACATAGAGTCAAATAAAGTTTGATTGTGAGGAATCTCATCCCATAGATGCTCAATTGGATTGAGATCTGGTGACTGGACAGACCACTGCAGTCAGCTGAATTCCTAGACAATCCTAGCTTTGTGCATGGGGCATTATCCTGCTGGAAAAATACATTTGCATATGGATATACTGCTACCATGAAGGGATGCACCTGATTGGCAGTGATATTCAGATATCCTGTGGCATTCGAATGTTGCTCCACTTTTATCAAGGGGCCCAATGTGTGCCATGAAAACACACCCCACACCATCACACCACCTCCAGATTGCAATGTTGACGCACGGCATGATGGATGCATGTACTCGTGGTTTTCTCCATACCCTAGTACTCCCATCAGTGTAAAACAAACGGAACCGGGATTCATCAGACCAGGCAATGTTTTTCCAATTTCCCAGTGTTTTTCTTCCTTAGCCCACTGCAACCACAGTTTTTTGCTGAAAGAAGTGGAATTCTGTAAGGTCTTCGGCTGCCATACCCCATTCGTGCTAAGGTACGACGAGTTGTGCGTTCTTTTATGGGTCTTTGGGCACCAGTGTTGTATTGGACTGTCAGTTCTTGACACACTCAAACCAGTGCGCCTGTCACCTACTACCATACCCCATTCAAAGGCACTTTAATATTTTTTCTTGCCCATTCACCCTCTGAATGGCACAGATACACAATCCATGTCTCAATTGTCTCCAGGCTTAGAAATCCTTCTTTAACCTGTCTCCTCCCCTTCATCTACACTGATTGAAGTGGATTTAAGAGGGGATATCAATAAGGGATCATAGCTTACACCTGGATTGTCATGTCAGTTTTGTCATGGAAAGAGCAGGTGTTCCTAATGTTTTGTACACTCAGTGTATATTATAATATCGTCTTTGTTTCTCAGAATCATTGTAATGTGGTTAACCTTAAAAATCTAAACGAATAGATAGAATTCAACCAGGGAGCACCCTTAGATCATGGAAAGGTATGCAGTTGAATCATTCCCACAGTTAATGGCAACGTCTGCTACGCTATGAAACCACACACTATTGCAGAGACTTTGATATTACCGACCCCAACTGATATGGTGAAAACTTTGTGTGGCGAGGCCGAGGCACAGAAACTCACATTAATACCGTTGTCAGATAACACTGTTAAACGAAGAATTGATGCTATTTCTAGCAATCAAGAGGAAAGAAACTCTTGATTGAACGACTCAAACTCCCCAGCTTATGCTCTCCAAATGGCTGTTAGCTGTGAGGGTCGAGATGCTTTTTGACCAGATGGGACTCTATGGCGGGACTCTAGTTATGAATGTGTCTCCCTCTGCCATATGGACACATTTATATGATACACTGAGAGCAACTGGAGGTAAAAGAGCTGAGCACAGAACTGAGATATACCCCAGCAGATAACTACATCAAACCACAGCCACTGTTCACAAAACTGTGTGGAGATATGGGATCAGAGCATGAAAATGTTCTATTTCACACTGAGGCTTGGTGGTTATCGAGGGGGAGTGTTGGAAAGATTTTTCACATTAAGAGCGGAACTGTGTCATTCACAATGGGTTAAAAAAACAACTGACTTGGTTGACTTTCTGTGTCAGGAAAATAACAGAAAACAGCATCAGTAAGTGTCCCACATGAGTGATGACCGCTCACCTCCAATGCTTGGAAGGGCACTTTGGGACTTACTTCCCAATCCGTTGGACTGTGGTCCTGGCTCAGTTGACATGCTAGTAGGAGAAATCGAACAGCTGATCGAGCTGTCATGTGCCCGAATGCTGCAGACAACGTATTCACGGGTCACTGAGGAGTTTTGGTTCCTGACTCGAAGGGAATACTCTGCTCTCTCCCTTTGAGCATTAATGCCGCTTTCAAAACAACTGGGAACTCAGAAATTTCTGACTTCCGACTGCAGACAACTGGGAAATCTGAAAGAAATGTTTAACTGTTATCCAACTCTGAATTCCAAATCGGGATCTCTGGCCTCTTTCCGACTTTCCAATCTAAAGATCACTGACGTCATAACTTGACCACCTATTTTCCACCTAGTTCCCAGTTGTCTTGAAAGCACCATAAAGGACATGGTAGACTACCCTTCGCCAGCTCATATCTGTGTGAAGCTGGATCCAGTGCTTGTCTGCATTAAAACCAAATATAGATCAGGGTTGGATCTGACACTCAGATATGTGGTGCGTACAGTCGAACACGCCCCCCGAATTTGTACACAGCATTACCAAAAGTATGTGGACACTTGCTTGTCAAACATCTCATTCCAAAATCTTGGGCATTAATATGGAGTTGGTCCTCCCTTTTGTTGCTATAACAGCCTCCACACTTCTGGGAAAACTTTCCACTAGATGTTGGAACATTGCTGCTGGGACTTGCTTCCATTCAGCCACAAAAGCATTAGCCAGGTAGGGCACTGATGTTCGGCGGTTAGGTCTGGCTTGCAGTCTGCATTCCAATTCTTCCCAAAGGTGTTCGATGGGGTTGCGGTCAGAGTTCTGTGCAGGCCAGTCAAGTTCTTTCACATCGATTTCAACAAACCATTTCTGTATGGACCTTGATTTGTGCAAGGAGGCATTATCATGCTGAAACAGGAAAGGGCCTTCCCCAAACTGTTGCCACAAAGTTGGAAGCACAGAATCGTCTAGAATTTCATTGTCGGCTGTAGCGTTCAGATTTCCCTTAACTGGAACTAAGGGGCCTAGTCTGAACCATGAAGAACAGTCCTGGACCATTATTCCTCCTCCACCTAACTGGAGGTGGAGAGAAGATAGGCACATAATTGTCTTTATCTGTTTTGGAGGGCAAGGGTTGACTGTTAGTCAGGTAATCTAATTTCAAAATAAAAAACAGAGTATCTTTCACTGCACTATTTCTGTCCCTCCTTAAATTGCATGTGGTACATTTTGACTTGACCACAAACTCTCTTGTTGTTTCTGAATTTATCACGTTAGACAGTTTGGTTAGAGACAGTTTGCCCTGTTCTGTGAAGGGAGTAGTACACAGCGCTGTACGAGATCTTCAGTTTCTTGGCAATTTCTCGCATGGAATAGCCTTAATTTCTCACAGCAAGTATAGACTGACGAGTTTCAGAAGAAAGTCCTTTGTTTTTAGCCATTTTGAGCCTGTAATCGAACCCACAAATCCTAATGCTCCAGATACTCAACTAGTCTTAAGGCCAGTTTTACTGCTTCTTTAATCAGGTCAACAGTTTTCAGCTCTGCTAACATAATTGCAAAAGGGTTTTCTAATGATGAATTAACCTTTTTAAAATAATAAACTTGGATTAGCTAACACAACGTACCATTGGAACACAGGAGTGATGGTTGCTGATAATGGGCCTATGTAGATATTCCATATTTAAAAATGGTTTCCAGCTACAATAGGCATTTACAACATTAACAATGTCTACACTGTATTTCTGATCAATTTGATGTTATTTTAATGGACTAAAAATGTGCTTTTCTTTAAAAAAACAAGGACATTTCTATGTGACCCAAAACTTTTGAACAGTAGTGTGTGTATATCTAGATGTTCTCACTCCTTATGTTAGACTAATGCCCAAAACGTCTCACAATTCCAAAATAACCCTCAAGAAGGGATGTGTAGGAGTGAGCAAGGTCAATGTGTATGTTTGCTTCATACAGTGGAGCAAAAAAAGTATTTAGTCAGCCACCAATTGTGCAAGTTCTCCCACTTAAAAAGATGAGAGGCCTGTAATTTTCATCATAGGTACACTTCAACTAGGACAGACAAAATGAGAAAAATAAAATCCAGAAAATCACATTGTAGGATTTTTAATTTATTTATTTGCAAATTATGGTGGAAAATAAGTATTTGGTCAATAACAAAAGTTTATCTCAATACTTTGTTATAATCCCTTTGTTGGCAATGACAGAGGTCAAAGGTTTTCTGTAAGTCTTCACAAGGTTTTCACACACTGTTGCTGGTATTTTGGCCCATTCCTCCATGCAGATCTCCTCTAGAGCAGTGATGTTTTGGGGCTGTTGCTGGGCAACACGGACTTTCAACTCCCTCCAAAGATTTTCTTTGGGGTTGAGATCTGGAGACTGACTAGGCCACTCCAGGACATTGAAATTATTCTTACGAAGCCACTCCTTCGTTGCCAGGGCGGTGTGTTTGGGATCATTGTCATGCTGAAAGACCCAGCCACGTTTCATCTTCAATGCCCTTGCTGATGGAAGGTTTTCACTCAAAATCTTACGATACATGGCCCCATTCATTCTTTCCTTTACACGGATCAGTCGTCCTGGTCCCTTTGCAGAAAAACAGCACCAAAGCAAGAGGTTTCCACCCCCATGCTTCACAGTATGTACGGTGTTCTTTGGATGCAACTCAGCATTCTTTGTCCTCCAAACACGACGAGTTGAGTTTTTACCAAAAAGTTATATTTTGGTTTCATCTGACCATATGACCATATGACATTCTCCCAATCTTCTTCTGGATCATCCAAATACTCTCTAGCAAACTTCAGACGGGCCTGGACATGTACTGGCTTAAGAAGGGGGACACGTTTGGCACTGCAGGATTTGAGTCCCTGGCGGCGTAGTGTGTTACTGATGGTAGGCTTTGTTACTTTGGTCCCAGCTCTCTGCAGGTCATTCACTAGGTCCCCCCGTGTGGTTCTGGGATTTTTGCTCACCGTTCTTGTGATCATTTTGACCCCTCGGGGTGAGATCTTGTGTGGAGCCCCAGATCGAGGGAGATTATCAGTGGTCTTGTATGTCTTCCATTTCCTAATAATTGCTCCCACAGTTGATTTCTTCAAACCAAGCTGATTACCTATTGCAGATTCAGTCTTCCCAGCCTGGTACAGGTCTACAATTTTGTTTCTGGTGTCCTTTGACAGCTCTTTGGTCTTGGCCATAGTGGAGTTTGGAGTGTGACTGTTTGAGGTTATGGACAGGTGTCTTTTATACTGATAACAAGTTCAAACAGGTGCCATTAATACAGGTAACGAGTGGAGGACAGAGGAGCCTCTTAAAGAAGAAGTTACAGGTCTGTGAGAGCCAGAAATCTTGCTTGTTTGTAGGTGACCAAATACTTTTTTTCCACCATAAGTTGCAAATAAATTCATAAAAAATCCTACAATGTGATTTTCTGGATTTTTTTCTTCTTAATTTTGTCTGTCATCGTTGAGGTGTACCTATGATGAAAATTACAGGCCTCATCTTTTTAAGTGGGAGAACTTGCACAATTGGTGTCTGACTAAATACTTTTTTGCCCCACTGTATGTGTATCTGTGCTACGTGCGTGAAACGCCCCCATGCCTTAATACCCCATGTTTGAGTTCCTGTCTTTGGGAGCCCATCCAAAATCGGAGGAAAAAACATCAGCTGGTTTGAGTTAGTGAGTTTGGAATGTGACTTTGTTTAACTGATCCTGTTATAGAGACCATGCAGGGTTGTGTGTGCCTGTGTTTGCGCGTGTGTCTTTGTGCCTGTGTTTGTGGGCTCACGTGCATTTGCGGGTGTGTGTGTAGGTCCATGGAGCCATTTCTTGTCTCTCTGATTAGCGCTAGCATCATGTAGTGGAGTTCTGTTTCCTTAGATGACTGGCCAGTAGAAGGGTTTACGACCCTAGGCTAGCTAAGGCCTTCTCAGGAAGAACAATACATACTGTATTCCCTAGGTTGTTTTTAGTTGTTACTCTCCTAGCATTGATCTACTGATTTTTAAATGTGACAGAGAAAGACCTTTTTAAATGTAGATTCAGCGATATGACGTATATGCAGAAAGTAAACTGCATTGTGGGTCAATTTCCGCAACAACTAAGAGCTTTGAAGAGTGAGGCTCAACTTCTTCTCTGCTGGTTTGGTGCCCTGGCTACCACGCTGTAACAGTGTTAAGCGAACCTGTGCACATGCGTAGACACTGTGTGAGAGGTTTTAGTTCCTTTTGAGACTAAACGTCTGTTTCCCATAGGTCCCGGCTGAATACTGTCCTATGTCTTCTGTCCTCCCAGACCCCCATAGTGGAGAAGATTAGGATGATAGCCCAGAAGGTGTACGGGGCTGATGACATCGAGCTGTCTCCAGAGGCCCAGGCCAAGATAGACTATTACAACCAGCAGGTGAGGTCACCATACCATACTACACATGATCTATTGAAGCTTTTACATTCACTTTCTCATGCACCAACACGCACACGTACACACACTGAATTAATTCAGTTGTCTAATTATGTTCATGTGCTCCTGCCCGCAGGGTTACGGGAAGCTTCCAATCTGCATGGCCAAGACCCACCTGTCCCTTTCACACTTGCCTGAGAAGAAGGGCGCGCCCACTGGCTTCACCCTGCCAATCAGAGACATCCGCGCCAGCATTGGGGCAGGATTCATCTACCCATTGGTGGGAACGGTGAGTGGTCTGGATTCTGGAAGCACAGAGACTTAGTCTCCATAGGGATTTAAGCCCGGGTTAAGCCATTTTTACATGAACACGGTCTCCGTGACCCACTTTTGGTTCTCAATGTGTCTCATGTGGTAGAGACGGGAGAGAGTCGCAGTGTGTATGAAGTGAATATGTCTGTGACTATTCTTTTGTGTGTGTGGTTTTCTTTAGTGTCCCTTGTGTGTTTTTGACCCTGCCCAGCTGTGCCTCCAGAGGTGTAGTCCCTCTAACCAGAGTTCTGGCGCCAGAAATGCCAGGAATTTCTCTTAACAATGTGTGTGTGTGACTTACTCTTACATTGCTGCTCTGAGGAATTCAAGGACATACGCGTAAAAATAAATAAATATGTAATTCCCTCTCGTACAGTTCTCAGTTCAAACATTGGTCAGTTACGGGCCTCCCGAGTGGCGCAGCAGTCTAAAGCACTGCGATGTGGCGTCACTACAGACCTGGGTTCGATCCCCGGCTGTGTCGCAACCGGGAGACTAATGAGGCAGCGCACAATTAGCCCAGCGTCATCCGATTTAGGGGAGGGTTTGGCTGGCCGGGATGTCCTTGTCCCATCGCACTCTAGCGACTCCTTGTGGCGGGCATGCACACTGACTTCAGTCTTCAGTTGTATGGTGTTTCCTCCGACACATTGGTGCGGCTGGCTTCCGGGTTAAGCGAGCAGTGTGTTAAGCGAGCAATGTGTCGAGAAGCAGCGCGACTCGGCAGGGTCTTTTTCCCGGAGGACGCATGGCTCTCGACCTTCACTCCTCCCGAGTCTGTACGGGAGTTTCAGCGATGTAACTACCAATTGGATATTACGAAATTGGGGAGAAAAGGGGGTCAAAAGAAAAAAAAATATATATATACATTAGTCAGTTAAATCTTTCATCCGAAGCTCTGCTTTAAACCTCATTCCTTTCGACCCTGAACACTCTGTCATTAAGGAAGTTGCTAGACTTCCTTAGCTGCCCACTGAAAGTCTTATCGCATACGCAGACACACTGGGTTTCCGTGTGTGTCTTATCTATTATCCTCTACTCTCCTTTGGATGTTCCTCTTCTGAACTGGACTTAACCCCAGACCTTACAGATAACCCCTGTGCTGGGTTGGGCATGATGGGCTTGGCTGGATGTTGGCAGTTGTTGGTCGTACAGGAAGTTGGTCCCCCACTGTTTCCCTGGCATGCTGGGTAGGGGCGGCCGCCGGTCGGTAGGACGTCTATCCAGCCACCCGCCTCCACCGCTTTGATCTGCTAGGGCCTGTGTAGCCATCACGACCCTTGAACTATGACTCCTGACCTCGGAGGGAATTTACTAGCAGCTCCTTGAACTTTTTCGTCTGGCCCATAGTCTCCTCCTGGCGTCTGATTAGATCCATGTCTAAAGGGCTAGCAGATTAGTTCCTGTAATGTACTGTCTTTTAGTTTGGTGAACTTGACCTTTTATTCATTTTATTAAATTGATGTCTGAATTCATTGAAGTGCTTTGATCCCAATAAGTAGCTTTAGACTACTGTGTAAGGCAAGTGAGTGTTACGGCAGCCATCTATACATTTGGGTGTGTATCCTGTAGGTTTTCTTAACACGTGCCAGAGTGTTGATCTGATACGTGAGTGTTTTTGATGTTTGTTTGTACAATATGCTTGTGTATTAGCTAGTTACTTGAGAGAATGTTTTGTCTGGGAGATGGGTTGCTTTCGCTGCACCTGCCTTTGTGAGCACGAGACCCAATGTAAGCAGTGAAGCAGGGATGGCACACAGTTTAATTAGCACTGTTGTGGTTGTGATGTCAGTTTTGTGTCACCCTGACCTCAGGGTCATCTCGCTCTCTCTCGCAGGTGGAGAGATTTGACCAACTGAAGGCCCCGCGGGAGTAAAGATGGGGAGGGGGAGGGGCAGGTGAAGGCCTTAGTTGGGTGAGGAACCAGGAAGGGGCTGATGTCATTTCCCAGATATGTGAGGGAGGGGTCACAGGGAAAACAATAGGTCTCTGTGGAATCCATATCCCATTAGAGCAGAGGTGTCCAACCAGGGACTTTTAATACATACAGTACCAGTCAAAAGTTTGGACACACCGACTCATTCAAAGGTTTTTCTAAATTTGTTACTGTTTTCTACATTGTAAAATAATAGTGAAGACATCAAAACTATGAAATAAGCAAAAAAAGTGTTAAACAAATCAAAAATCTATTTGATTCTTCAAAGTAGCCACCATTTGCCTTGATGACAGCTTTGCACACTCTTGGCATTCTCTCAACCAGCTTCACGGGGTAGTCACCTGGAATGGATTTCAATTAACAGGTGTGCCTTTTTAAAAGTTAATTTGTGGAATGTCTTTCCTTAATGTGTTTGTGCCAATCAGTTGTGTTGTGACAAGGTAGGGGTGGTGTACAGAAGATAGCCCTATTTGGTAAAAGACCACGTCCATGTTATGTATGGCAAGAACAGCTCAAATAAGCAAAGAGAAATTACAGTCCATCATTACTTTAAGACATGAAGGCCTCCTCTTTATCAAGCACAGAATAGCTGGAGTTTCTAGATCCTGTTCACTTGTCCAGCTGTGCCTCTGTCACCTAGAGGTTATATGTAGAGAGAGTTGAAAGTAGCTATATGCAACACACAACTTTTGACCAGGAATTCCAAGCTCTGTTTTGATTTGTGTAGTCCTGACAATTGCAATATTGTAGAGATGTCAAAGGAGTGTAATCCATGAAATATATAGGTTTCTAATCTACAGGTTCTGTCTGTGAACTCCCAATGCACTTCCGATGACGTCCCAATCAAATGTGAAACTGTTGAAAATGTTAAGTACACCATAAACTAATTTGCACACCAGCCTAAAGCCTCACATCTTATAATTTAAGCTTTTTGTTACAATTCCCCCCATGAGAAAGGCAGTGCGTCTGTGGGTTGTCAAAACTCCTGTAGCACTTCCCTGGCTGAGGTCAGATTAGGATAGAATGGACTTTTTTTGGTCTCCCGAGTGGCGCAGCGGTCTAAGGCACTGCATCTCAGTGCTTGAGGTGTCACTACAGACACCCTGGTTCGATTCCAGGCTGTACCACAACCCAGCCGTGATTGGGAGTCCCATAGGGCGGCACGCAATTGGCCCAGTGTTGTCCGGGTTTGGCCAGTGAAGCCCGTCATTGTAAATAAAATGTGTTCTTAACTAACTTGCCTAGTTAAATAAATGTTGCAGTTAAGTTGTGCTATTCGCCCCTTAGCTCCTTAAAGAGACCCCTACTTGCAGCAGGATGTGGTGCGACGTGTCATATTTCAAAGCTGCCCCCACTCATCTCTTTATTTATTTGCACCAAAGAAAACAAGTGATAGACAACAATACACATAAAAACTAATTCAAACAAAATAACAGTGTTGCAGGTTGGAAGCTCAAGGGCTGATATGAAAACCACACCACAAAATAACAGTGTTGCAGGTTGGAAGCTCAAGGGCTGATATGAAAACCACACCACAAAATAACAGTGTTGCAGGTTGGAAGCTCAAGGGCTGATATGAAAACCACACCACAAAATAACAGTGTTGCAGGTTGGAAGCTCAAGGGCTGATATGAAAACCACACCACAAAATAACAGTGTTGCAGGTTGGAAGCTCAAGGGCTGATATGAAAACCACACCACAAAATAACAGTGTTGCAGGTTGGAAGCTCAAGGGCTGATATGAAAACCACACCACAAAATAACAGTGTTGCAGGTTGGAAGCTCAAGGGCTGATATGAAAACCACACCACAAAATAACAGTGTTGCAGGTTGGAAGCTCAAGGGCTGATATGAAAACCACACCACAAAATAACAGTGTTGCAGGTTGGAAGCTCAAGGGCTGATATGAAAACCACACCACAAAATAACTATATACAATACATAAGTACAAAAATAAAAAAGGTTTGTTAAAACATAACAAATACCTGCTAATTATAAATTAATTAATTTGATCAGTAATCACAAAAAAATGTATATTTGTTTTTGTTTAAATGTGAGTGTGTGAGAGTTAGGCAATGTGGAGGAGATTACTGAGTAGTTTGGTTCATCAGGCGGACTCCCATTCTTCACTTGAAGTTAGGCCCGTCAGTCAGAAGAGCACTAACACACGCTGGCCTATCTGTTTACAAAGCATCTCTGAGTCATTCAGATGTCGATCCACACTCACACAGACAGACAGAGTACCATTTGTTTCACCTCCAAATCATATTAGCCATTATGGGTGGACACTGTCTCCACCATGATGAATTATCACCAGTCTCTGCGAGGAAAAGTAGATATGACTGGCTGAGGCCAGCCAGAGTCATGGACTTGGTTCATTTAGAGATGAGAGAGAAGCCGCGTCAAGATTAGTCACTGTGGTAGGAAGAGTAAAATCAATTGTGGGTTTTTGTGGTATTTCGTAGTATTCTGAGTTAAGAGCCCCCAACTCCTCTCCAGTGCAGTGGAGGGGTGTTACGCAGTGATAGAATAAGTGCTACATTGTCGGCCCCAAGGTTTTCCCGGACAATGGCGCATTGTTTGGGAATAATGGAGGGAATTTCTTGGCAGAGCCAGGATTCCATCTTTAGCCACAGAGTGTCCGTGTTTTGCATGTTCCGACAAGTTCCCCGGCTGCCTCAGGAGTATGGGACCAAAGGAGAACAGCACACCTATTGTCACTACCTGAACCATATCTTCTCCATCAACCTCTTCTACCTTCCCTCCTCTCTGACAGTTCATTATTTTAGTCCTGCTTTAACTCTGCTGACAGGACTGTTTATGACCTCTTCTGTCATTTGTAATGGCAGTGTTATGTAGCCACTATGATGCAGGTTCACATTAAGTGTTACCATAGTTTTTTTATTTACTATGAAGTGTTAATTAAGGATCTGATCCTTTTCGATTTTCTCCTAAAATGACATTCCCAAATCGAACTGCCTGTAGCTTAGTCCCTGAAGCAAGGATATGCATATTCTTGATACCATTTGAAAGCAAACACTTTGAAGTTTGTGGAAATGTGAAATGAATGTAGGAGAATTTATTTTTATTTTACCAGGTAAGTTGACTGAACACATTCTCATTTACAGCAACAACCTGGGAAATAGTTACAGGGGAGAGGAGGGGAGAAGAATGAACCAATTGTTAACTGGGGATGATATAACACATTAAATCTGATCAAATATAATACAAACAGAGGTTCAAACTGTAGAACCCAGTTCCTACATTTGAATATAAAAACTGATTTTATCAAACAAAACTATGCTACATTTTATCTCTGGGACCCTCAGGATGACAAATCAAGGCCAGATTACTGAATGGAAGTACATTATTTACCTTCAGAGGTGAATGTATCAAACCAGTTGCTGTGATAATAAATGTTTGTTGTTGTTGCACTCTCCTCTAACAATAGTGTTTACTGTAACAGCAACAGTAAATTGGGGGGTGCAGTTAGATTAACAATCATTTAAGCTTTCTAATGATATAAGACATGTCTATGTTTTGGAAAGTTTGCTGTTACTTACAATGTCATTCTAGTCACATTAGCGTATGTTAGCAACAACCATCCCGGTATAGGGACACCGATCCTACGGATCCTTAAGAGGATTTTAATACTGAGTAGTCACTAGGGACTACTAAATTACAGTGGTAGTCACAGGTGCATTACACATGTAGATGCAAAATAAAAGAGGACAAGTGTCTCCCAAGTCCAAAATTGTAACAAATTGGTTGTTTTGGATAAATAAACCATTCTCCATGGAGAGATGATCATTCTTTCCGGGGTGTTTTCAGAGCCAGTCCTATTGACCATAGGCAGACTCGTGACTGTCTTTTCACATGTCCTCCTCTTCATGTCCATGATTTCATTATGCATAATTCCCCTGCCTCACGCCAGAATAACATTTAAGCAGTCAGTTGATTTTAATTTACTCTACCTCAGGATATCCTCCTAGGCTCTCAATCTTCTCTCTGTTAAACCCCACCCCCAGTCAAATTGAGCTGTTTAAAGTTCTTAGTCCTCTGTGACACTAGCTGCTCCAATCCAAAACTGCTGCAGTGCCCGTTTGCCCTAATGACTCACCTTCTGAGGTCTGATTGAACTAGATGCTCAGTCCCTTAGTTTCTGTAATTCCGTGTCAAAAAGTGTAGAGAGAAGACGACAGGTTTTTGTTTGGAATGGAGCCGCACATGTTATTGCAGAAGGAGTGTATTCTCTTCCGTTAGTGAGAGGAACGCTCTGTTCTACTGGGCAGTTAGTTGTCTTCTTCTCGCCTGTCTCATACTCCCAGTCATACCCTAATTTTGACTCTTTCCTTGAGGGTCCCAGGGTAGGTCTCTGATTGTGTGTCCTTCCACTATGTAGACAACAACCTAGATACTGTAATGTTAAGGAATAATCAAGGGGCAATGTGTTCTATGGAAAATCATGTACAATGTGGAAGGTGTGGCATTAACCTTCCACGGCGTTGCATAATCTTCCAGAAAACGCATAAAGTTCCCGAGTTGATTATCCCGCTTATACCAATGCTATATTTGTGGCTAAGAAATGTGTTCATTTGACGTCAGAAATGTGTTCAACATCCACTGAAGTAGCTAGCAAGTTTACTAGGTAGCTACAATAGTTGCCTTGGTAACCAAACAGACTTGCTAGCTTAGCTAACCAAACCATCAGTCCTACAGTAGCTTGCTATTATGAAAATCAAATTCAACTATGCCAATAATGTTTTCAATTTGACTTTTGCTTTAAAACGCAGCTCAGATATAGAACATGTAAAAATGTACTTCATTGCCGTTGAATTATACCGTGCATTATTTAAGCAAAAGGCACGAGGGGGTGTGGTATATGGCCAATATACCACAGCTAAGGGATATTCTTATGCAGGACACAACGTCGAGTGCCTGGATACAGCCCTTAGCCGTAGTATATTGGCCATATACCACAAACACCCGAGGTGCCTCATTTGCTATTATAAAGCATAAAGTTATATGGTCTGATATACCACGGCTCTCAGCCAATCAGCATTCAGGGCTTGAACCACCCAGTTGATAATGAATTATATTTTGTAGCAAGCTGAATTATCTAACGTCATTGGCAGATATTTTTCTTATTTTTTACCTAAAAAAGCCTTAGTACAAGTAATTTATCTTATTTCAATACATTTTTTCAAGATAATTTACCTTATTATGATGATTAAATTACTTGTATTAAGCTTTTTTTAGGTTAAAAATAAGAAGGGAAAAATGATCTGCCTTTTTTGGGGTACGGAAAAAAACTAGGAATTATCACTCAATTTAAGATATTTAGGCTTGCTTAGAATGAACTATTTGCAGTGCAGTTCTACAGTTTCCTAGGGAAAGGGTGTTTCGCTGCCAGAGGATTTTGACCAGATTTGGTGGAAACCTTGTGTCAGCTTTGTAACTGTAGCCATTTTGTGCCGGGACCATGATCTCCCACCTTTCCCTCCTCTATGTTTCAGGCTGGTCTAGTTTGGTTGGTTTACTTGGAATTGAAATGTGATTTTTTTCGACGCTCACATCGGGACAAAGAACAGAACCATTGACCGCTGGAAAGACACCACAGTCCTTATGATGGGTGGTCAACCTATTTGGCAATCACTCTCTGAGTCACATAGATGGGAGTGTAGAAGTAATAGGGAAGCCCCTACCTTCATCGTGATTTGATCTCCAGCAGACTGAATTAAATGAGTTTGGATTATAGTAATTCAACATCAGATCAGTTATTTCATTATAGAAAATATTTTCCAAACCTTATATCCCACTCTTCATGAGTTACAATTGAGCAACTGTGTTGTGGTGTTATGAATATGCAGAAGCATTATGCAGTTAACACACAATCTTGTCATTTATAGCAGCTAGAGTTTTTATGGTTGGTCTGGGAGAGGTTTTATAAAAAATTCTATGTGTGCTAAATACCAATGACCATATAGGCCTGTAACTTTTCCTCTTGATTGGATTTATTAGGATCTCATTAGGGAAAGGGGGATACCTAGTCATTTGTACAACTGAATGCATTTAGCTGAAATGTGTCTTCCGCATTTAACCCAACCCCTCTGAATCAGAGAGGGCTGCCTTAATCAACATCCATGTCTTCGTTAACCGACGCCAATGGTGACAGCTAGTCTTACTGGGGTCAGCTCTTGGAGCTGAAAGATGATTGGCTGAATGAAAAATGCTTCCGGTGTTGTCACGTTCTAGCCTAACTCTAGGCTCAACTGTAGGGCCAACTTAGATAGTCAGTAATAGTTACGTAGGAATGTAATTTGGGGCTAAGTTGTATATTTAGTGTCGTTTAAGGCTCTTGTTAATTTGACTTGACCTGTTAAGTGAATTTGTTGAAGTCTAGTTTGTTTCACCACGTAACTTCAGTGTGAAACTGCAGATGAAAGATTTTCTGAGTTTTGTACATCGCTACAGATGAATGTATGAGTCTTCTATGAAGAGAAAGCTGCGATAGCTACTGGAATAGGTTAATCAGATCGTCCTGAGATAGGACTATCTGTACTTTGACTGTAGTGGATCACAGACAGTAAAACAGTAGTCCTGTTATTTGTTAGAGAATCTACAAGAGACATCTCTATTCCGGGAAAATGGCTGTTCACATGGTTCATCTGGACTGTATAGATCAAGTCTGGACTAATCATTCTAGTTTATCCTCCTTTCCAACAACCTCTCCCTTGTCTTCCTCTCCATTCTGCTCATCAATAACTGTCATCCCAACACACATGACCTGATCCATAGCATCTCAACAGAGTTCTAATGACACATGCATGACTCCCAAATAGGGTTGCAAAAACTTTCAATAAATTCCCTGGTTTTCCAGAAATCCTGGTTGGGGATTCCGGATTTCCTACTGTTTCCCTCCTGATTACGGGAATCATCCAACTGGGATTTCGGGAATATTGGGGAATGTATTGAATGTTCCCAGAATTTTGCAAGCCTACTCCCAATCAATAGTGCTTTGGTCGCTTGAATTGGTCAAGTCAGCTGGCTGTCCCTGTTGGCTATGGTCGTTGTCCAATCAACTCCTTTTTTCTCTCACTGAGCCCCACCCCGTCTGACCTTAGTCTCCCATTAAATTTAATTTAGTTTAGTTATTTTTCTTAATCTCCTGTCAAAATTACATTAAAATGTTATTGGCTCTCATGCGTCACTGCTGGTTAAGTTATTAGAAATGCAGCTCTCTGAGCTAGAAGAATACACTACAGTAAAAACCAGAGGCTGCTCTACTCAGGGCGGTCTTATAGACTCCTTTTAGTGTTTGTAAATCGCTGTTAAACCTTTGAATATTTCCTGTTATTTTCAATAATTTAATGTATAAAATGTATGTAAACTCATGAATCGAAGACTCAATTGGGAACTGAATTCAAATTGAATCAACTCAAAAGGAAAGCAAGTAATTGTACCTGCTTTCACAAGTGATTGCGCAATGCGATGCACAGATGACTAACTTGCTCTTTCTCCTCACTCTCCCCCTCCCCCTCAGATGAGTACTATGCCAGGCCTGCCCACGCGACCCTGTTTCTATGACATCGACCTCGACCCAGTTACAGAGGAGATCACTGGGCTCTTCTGAGCATGCTTCAGAACAATCACCCAGGTAAAATAGTATTCCATTATGAGCCGGTTTTTATTTCCATATTATATGTAGCTGAAAATGCTGGTCATATTCATTTTTGACATCTAAATCGATCACACGTTTTGGACAAGTCACAGATATAGATGTTGCTGTATAGCACGCCATTCATCTTATTCTGATGAGTTTAAGTAACGTTATTGTTGGCATTTAGATTTTACTCAATGGTGCCTAAAACACTTTTACTGAAATGAGAGGCTCAGAGGTGTAGCTGTTGCCAAGGTTAAGGGCTGTGGCTGTCGCAAACAATGTCTTTACAGTTCTAGTAAGCCAGATGGAGAAATTATTATCTTAGCTACATATGAATCAGCCTGTGTATCTGTGTTGTTTGCACTGCCACAGTAAGCAACAGTCTCGTTATATCCCGTCAGACAACACTGCTACATTTTCCCTGGAAATTCAGTTGTGAACCAGTTTGTAAATGCTTATGTAGTCTATCTGCCACATACCGTGTAGGGTAGGAACCTGATGATGTCTATGAAACTGAATTAATGTGTTGTTGTAGAGAAAGGTGCCGGGTAGGGTAGGAACCTGATGTTTATTTAACGTAATTCATGTGTAGCACTCATACACTCATTGTCCTTCCTCTGAGTGGCTCACTTGGTCTAGACGGTGTGTGTGTGTGTGTCTATTCACTCAGCACCAAGGCTATGACCCTAGATTTAGAGATGCACTCAGTCCGTCACTATTCTCCAACGTTCTGATTTTCTCTCCTCAGGCTCTGTGAAAGACCCTCCTGCCCTGTAGGGAGCATGGCGAGGAGGAAGAGCCCTACACCCTCCATGAAAGATGCTTAACCCTTCTAATGGCACTTCCTACCTTCCTAAACCACATAAGGCCTAACCATGCTGTATATCTGTTAACTGTAACCCCTTTAAAATGAGGGAAAAGATTGAGTTACTTTTTAGATTTGTTTACTGAGATGAACTACTATAATATCTCATGTCATGGTGATGGTTTTATTGTTTTCATTTTTCTTAACGTGGCTTAATATGCTTTTATTTAGTGTAATGCAGTACAAGTGCTCATGTATTTATGCACTAAATTCATGTTGTACGCACAAGTTGTTTTAAATGTGGTTATCTAGCCACGTCTAACATTTCTTAATCCACTACATCCTGCTAAATGTCACAGGGTGGCTGTTACACAGTTTGGTTACTAGCTGACGCTCTACTTCTACTTAATGCTGTTTAATTAGATGGATTATGGAAAACCATGGTTTTCTACCATATAACAACTGTGCCTTTTTAAAATAAACTATTTTATTTACTCTACAGTTCTGTTGTCTTATTTTATTTTTTGTTTTGTTCACACCCATCAGGTGAGCAGAGAACATTCCATCTGCTGTTTGGACACAGACCTCTTCCTGTTATCGCAGGGCTCTGTCAGGAGAGCCTCCAAAGCAAGCACAATGGCTACTTTTGGTCTGGGTTAAAAATGTACATATGCAGAACAGCTGAATACACTCACTCAATCACGCGCACAGTCAAGTATACTCACTAATACATGCACATGAACCTAGACATGTGCAAACAATCAAGCACAACAATACCAGAATGCGTAACAACAAATTTACTCACACATATTTAGAGTTTAGCCATCAATGGTCTTGAAATCCAGGCCTCAGAGCCGGCCCCCTCACAGGTCCTGAGAATGTCAGCTCCGCCTGTCAGGATCTGATGTTTGTGTTGCTACGTGGTTCCTGTGTACATGTGTGCTTTTGTCGTAGCTGCCATTCCACACCTGCTAGGTCTGTTATTGCCTCTGTTCTCTGGGGTTTCTCTAAGTACAGTGTGTGTGTGTTCCACTGTCAGAGGGAAAATAATGCACTCATTCATACTGAGGGGGCTGTAATTGTGTGTGTGCATAAGTACATGTACTGCTGGACTTAACCTCTTTGTTTTGGGGTGATGACAAATTCAAGAACTTTAAATCATAATCTATCTCTGTCATAGGATTAAATTGCACTGGTTAGTCTGAGTCTTGTCAAATTGGGTTTGTTTATGCATAGTGTTAATCCTGAGTCAGTCCAATTTGATTGCGATAACTTGTCATTTATGTGATCAAATAAAACAACTTCTCCCGAGTTACATACAGGTAGATACTGCGCTATGACTGTGTATTCCGTGTTTAGTTTCAGTTTAATTTTAGTACCAAGGACAGGTCCTACATATTTCTTAATGTATCCTTAAGGATCAGTACTACTTACAGGTGTGTGTGGATCAAGAAGCTTAACTATCTGACAAACTGTATGTAGCCTATTTGACCCATGTTTGGTTTACATAGGTTTGTCCTGGTTTTCCACTGCCCTTACAGCCTAATGACAGGATCACCTGGGCCAATTAGGGTGTGTTTTGCCCCATGAAGTTGTGTACGTGGCATCCCTGCTGTACCCATCCCATACGGCAGGCTACGTTCCTTAGCTAGCTTTAACTGGCTCAGTCAGAAACAGTCGAGTCACCACCACTCTCACACCCACCAGTGTAAAAACAAGTTCACTCTAAAATGTCATAAGAAGCTCACCACATTCTTCCCCACAACACATTCTAGCTACCCCCTTTATCTACCCTGGCCAAACACACTCACCCCCATCTTCCCTGTCTACCAACATACCCCCCTTCTGTTCTCCCAGCCCACTTTCCACCTCTCGTCCCCCTGTCTTAGTTCACTGACCTCCTCTTTCCTCCCATGCTTCTGTCCACTCAGTGCCTCGCTCTCCCTTGTCCTAACCATATCACCCCTTTCTCCCCCCTGTGCAATCCCATTCACCTCTATCATCCCCTGTTGATGCCCACTCACCCTCTCTACCTTCCCCTGTCCTGGCCCCTTCACCCCCCTCCTGTGACAGGGTAGCAGGGTGCTGAGTGCTAGTCAGCAGGGTGAGGCTGAACACACATGCCTATTGTTCATTGCCAAGTAAGTTATTTTGTATTACGATAGACGAGATGTCTTTGGAGAGGAGCCCGGTATTGATGCCTGTTGTCTTGGCTGTATGCACGTAAGTGTGTGCGTACATGATTGTGTGTGTGCGCTTGTGTGAGATGCCCTTCTTAGAGCAACAGCCAGCAGTTGGTTGGTTGGTGTCTCATTAGCCTTGACCTCGACATCTTCGGTAAAGACTTGAATGACATTCCCCCTCCTCCCCCACCATCACCCATCCTCCTCAAGCCTCCCCCATGTTTTCAATGACATCATAAGTTCCTCCTGTGGGCATGGTGAAGGTCGTCCAATGACAGTCCTTTAACAACACAGCCACCCTGTGGCCCAGGACCAAGACCCTCACCATCAGTCCAGTGTAAATAGTGTATTCTCTCCAAGGATGTGTTCTCTGGAGAGCAACCACACAGTTTCTGTTAGCCAGATGTGGACTTATTTTCTCACTGAAAGGATTCTGAATGTTGTCTTGTTGAATTGATGTATTTTCTTTCTTTCTTCGACAGTCAGTTTTGGCTCATCTCTGTGTCTGTGTGTGTCTGTGTCTTGTGTGTCTGTGTGTGTGTGTGAAGATCAGCTCATGTATGGTTAATAAGAAAAGCATCATGTCAGAAAATTGACATACACTACATGACCAAGAGTATGTGGACATTGGCTCATCGAACAAGGCGCCCCCCCTTGGGTTGTGCCGTGGTGGAGATCTTTGTGGGCTATACTCGGCCTTGTCTCAGGATGGTAAGTTGGTGGTTGAAGATACCCTCTAGTGGTTTGGGGGCTGTGCTTTGGCAAAGTGGGTGGGATTATATCCTTCCTGTCCGGGGGGTATCATCGGACGAGGCCACAGTGTCTCCTGACCCATCCTGTCTCAGCCTCCAGTATTTATGCTGCAGTAGTTTCTGTCGGGGGGCTAGGGTCAGTTTGTTATATCTGGAGTACTTATCCTGTCCTATCCGATGTCC